>NC_050176.1:29620611-29715611 GCF_008315115.2 Sander lucioperca
TTCTAAGGTTCGGCAATAAACCGAACCCCGTCAAAAAGCCCAATATTCGGCCGAATCCCAACCCGAATCCTGGATTCGGTGCATCCATATCTTACAGCAGAATGTTTTAATCAGTTTTCAATCTAAAATAAGACAGAAAAGTAATACTTCTATTTTGCTATACTATGCACCTGCTATTATTATGACATTGTTAAACAGAGATAAATAATTCAGTAAATATTCAAGGCAAGCAAGCAACACATATATTTAACAGTTTGCTTATGTTACCCTGAACATTGTTGATCACACATAGGAGTAGTAGCTATTTACACTATTATTATTATTATTATTATTATTGGCAGTAGCATTATTAGTAACAGTACTAGTACCAAGTAGTTTTATTTACTAAAATGAAGACTAGGATATTGAAAAACATTAGTGAAATTGTTCAACATTCTATACTGTATTGATAAAAACGTAATGGCAGAAGATATTAACTTTTCCCCACTTGTAATTTACCTGTAAGGGAAATAAATGTACGGTTATTTTGCACTCAATAACTGTCAATTTACATTTAATATACAGCAAATTCAATGCCAAACAAAAAAAAAAGCAAATAAACATGCAAATATTTGACATTCTTACTCTGTATTTTAAATTTTTGTGTTGAATTGACTTAGTTATTTCTAAACTTGTATCTGGTAATTTTCCCCATAATGGCTTTTTGCCCAAACTGATCAAATTATTTATTTAGGCTACATATTCCATTTGATCTAATTGTGGTTATAACAGCCTGCTGCAGAGAGCTAAGTAAAATCAGTTTTGCACAGAGAGCCCACCTCATCCAGTCTTATTGTGATGCTATTGTTTTTGTTCCCAGATGTGAAAGTAATGGCTCTTCATCCAAACGACAGGCACTTGATGAGAATGAGGCTTTTAGGTTTTAAAAAGACTTAATGGACAGCTAAAAGAGGACTATAATAAAAAAAGTGAAGCATTTTCTTCATCAAGTCAGCCCCAGGTGCATCCCCTCCATTGTCACGCGTCGCAGTTTCCCCACAGACATATTAACTTCACAGATGTGGGAGACGTCTGTATGCTTCGGCAACACTGCTGTATCCATTTCAAACAGGATTTCATTACTGTTCAAAGTGCTATAAATGCATTTTGTCCCTGTTTACTTTAAGCCACTCTGAGCCTCAAAGTAAATTGTACACAATGCGATGGACAGTAACCTCCTCAGAAATGTCCTATGGTCAGAGAGCAGCCTTTTCATGTGCTAACAGGCTCCGGATGGCAGTGGGGTTTTCACACGTGTCCAGCCAAGTGTTTCTGACAGGAGGAGGAATATAAGACAGCCGGTCGAGCACACCAGCACTAACCACTTCAAAATGGAGCCTTTTATCTATCCAGCAGTCACTGAGACATTTCATTCAAGGCTCAAAGGCAGCATTCTGGTGCAGCAGACCTAAGGCCAGAGATCACCATGCTTAAAATCCACAGGCAGTTAATCTCTGTGTTTAAGACCTTAAGCTCTTAATGAATACACACAGTCATACGGCAGTGTTTCCCATAGGTTCTATTTGGGTGCCCCGCCCAGGTACATTGAGACCCGCCCAGGTTGATAAAATACAAATGACATGTTTTTTCTAATCAACGATGTATTTTTATAGCGCACACAGGCCGAGAAGAGTCTGTCTGCAGACTGCAAGAGAGGGGCGTAACTTGAAGAGTCTTGCAGTGCATAGACGGACTCACTTGCACCATGGCTTGCTCCAGCCCCTCCCCCTCCCCCCCTATTATAATAACATAGGTAACTTTCTGTTTGGTTCATAGTAGGCTATGGTTTTAAGGTTAAGTTAATACATATAACATTTGGGCTCTGGGTAATCAGGTATGAACCATAACTTTTATGAAGAACCAACCTGATTTAATTAACAAAGCACATCATAAGCTACGCTTCATTTGCATCTCTATCATATTCTAGTTTTTTTGTTATTTCTTTCTTAATTATCTGTTAATGTTGCAGTCATTGTTTTCAATAAAGGTTGTTATAGTTTTGTATTTTTCATTAGTTTTTATTTTTCTTTCGTTTTGACTTTTTGTTTTCAAATTCAGTTTAGTTTTAATTAGTTTTTAAAGCGGGTTTGCTAGTTTAGTTTTTATTTGTTGAAAATGCTTAGTTTTAGTTTAGTTTTTATTAGTTTTAGTCTAGTTTTTATTAGTTTTAGTCTTTTAGTCTTTTTTTGTAATATGGTTTATTTGTCGGGGGATTCAAAAAGATCATAAAAAGTATTGTGTAAAAATAACTCAACAAAAACATCATACAATTTTAGAAATATGTATTCACAATGTATGTATTCCTGCGTATTTATTAACCAGCAGCTATCGGGTCGCCGATGAAAGCCTTCCTGTAGTGTTCTCTGTCCTGCTGTTGTCTCTGTCATGCTGCATGGCCCTGTATCCATACACCCATGCCCTGTATCCATACATCAATACCCTGTACCCATACATCCATGCCCGTAACGTTACCGGTGTTAGCTTCTGTTTCGGGGAAAGGGGGCTTTGCGTTCTCCTTTACTTTGTTAAGGTATGTTAGGTTAGCCTCCTAGCTTGTGTGCGCTTCTCAAATGTACTTTCAAATTCATGGGATTTTTCCCTGTAATAAATTGACCACATATTTTACCACCTTCCACTGCAAGGCGCTTTTATCTGACACAGTCATAATCAAATAGGACTGCTGCTTTCTTCCGACTTTCGGTACCGCTATGATGCCAGGCAAGAGGCACGGAGCCACGGACATGTTGTGTTCAATTTGACGTGGAATGTCGGAATTTCTAGGTTCCCAGTTGGAAACTATACATGTCTACAGAAAGTGTCATGGTTGGAGAGATATGTTATTTGCTCTATGAAAAATCGACAAAACGAAAACTAAGGACATTTACTCGATAATTTTATTTTAGTTAGTTTTGCAAACAGACATTACAGTTTTAGTTTAGTTATCGTTTTTTTGTAATGCCTCGTTTTTATTTCAGTTAACGACAATGTTTTTTCCCACCTAGTTTTCGTTATTTTGTTTTTTCTTCTTCTTTCTTCGTTTTTTTTTTAACGATTATAACCTTGTTTTCAATAAATAGTTAATAAACCTTTGTTTTACTAGTTTATTACTGAACCCAGCCATCACACGCTGCGCCGTCACATCCTGCGCCACCCACCACCACAAGTAAATTTTCAACCTGTGGGAAACACTGTACAGTACACATGTATATGCATGCATTCTTAGTTTTATCCATATAGGCATACATCCATCCAAGATTTGAAATGTAAAGGGAACTAAACCTTCAAGAAAGAGACTTATTGTGCATGATTTCATCTATTTTAGAACATAAATGGTGCAAGTATTAAATCTGAAATGTTGATAAAGTTGCCAAGTCGTCTGTATACTAAGGGGGAATTTGCACAAAGAACTTTCCACTTACATGAGTTCATTCTGCAGTATGAAATACAGTAAGTTATATTATGCTTTAAGTGTTTCTGTGTGTTTCCTACATTGCTGATGTTTTGAAACATTGAAATGTTTGAACATTAAACGGTGAACATTGAAATGCTTGATTTTTTTCAATGAACATTTCATAGCCTCAGGATTTTTATTTGAGTAATTCAATCCTCAACATGAGTGTTGCTCTACAGTTGAGACTGTTGGTCCGAATCCTTCTAGTCAGTCTTTTAGTTTCAGTCCTATTACAGTTTCAGACCTAAATAAAGCCCTCAAGCATTTGGACACAACAAAATCTGCAGGCCCTGATAAACTGGATCCCTACTTTTTAAAGCTAGCAGCACATTTTATTTCTGTGCCGTTAACTAATATTTTTAATCTGTGCTTGAACACAAATGTCATTCCTCCCATCTGGAAATCAGCCTTTGTGGTTCCCCTGCTAAAAGGTGGTGACCCTTCTATCTTGAATAACTACAGACCGATCTCTAAACTGTCTATCCTGGTCAAGGTTCTAGAATCCCTTGTCAGTGATCAATTAAAGGATTTTTGTTTTAACAGCAATAATGTTTTATCTGACTTCCAATCTGGTTTTAGAAAAAGGCATATTACAAAATTGGCAGCTCTTAAGGTTTTAAAATGCAAGCATTGTGCAGCCCTTTTTATTGACCTTTCTAACCGTGGATTTCCACAGGATGCGGAACGTCTGCGGACCGGCTCCGCTGCGGAACGGCTGCGTGCTCTGCCGTCCGTCAATACCCACCAGGTCCGGATTTGTTGCGTAACGGCTGCGGCCAGCCGACCACGAGATCTCGCGAATTCACGTATGTTCGTGCGATATAACAGGATGTAGTTTCTATAAACAGAACCACAAAACCAACAACAGTTTGTTTCCATCCAGAGGAGTAGAGGGGAAACAACTCTGTGCTGTGTTTTCAAGGTGTAGTGCAGGAAAATATGACCCGCCGTGAGCACGGTGTATTTTATTTTGAAAAGTATCCGGATGTTTTATTTTGTTTCTGTGCTCGACTTCCTGTCCTGCACAATCTGAATTGTGCTGAATTGCTGCGGAGCTCTCCGTCGTCCGTCAAAAATAGAAGCTCTGCGTATCTGCTCCGGAGGGCTGCGGACTGACGGAACTGGGACGGAGTAGGGACGCAGACGTTCTGCAGTCAGTGGAAATACACACATTGACTTTAGTGGAAACCTAATGACTCCGTCGACGTTCCGCAGACGTTCCGCATCCAGTGGAAATTGCCGGTAAGGCATTTGATACAGTGGAACACATAGTGCTTAAGCACATACTGTGTAGGGCTGGACTTTCTGAACAAACTGTCAGCTGGTTTGTTAATTACCTTACAGACAGAACTCAGTGTGTGCAGGCGGAGGGCAGCACTTCTCGCTATTTCAGAATAACAAAAGGCGTGCCTCAGGGGTCAGTCTTGGGGCCACTGCTATTCATCCTCTATATCAATAACATTGATCATAACGTCTCTAAAGTAAAATTTCATTTTTATGCTGATGACACTGTACTGTATTGCTCAGCACCCACCGCAGACCAGGCCTTGTCCCAGTTACAACTTGCTTTTAACACACTTCAACAGAAGATTTATGATTTAAAACTTGTTTTAAATGCTTAAAAAAAAAAAAAAAAAGTCATGCTTTTTTCAAATTCGAAATGCAAATCAAATCTGCCTTCAATCCTCACTTCCCAGGGTACGCAGATTGAATGTGTTTCTATATATAGATATCTTGGTATTTTAATAGATGAATCTCTTTCTTTTACCCTTCATATTCAGCAGTTAGCAAAAAGATTAAAAGTTAAACTAGGGTTTTATTTCAGAATCAAATCCTGCCTTTTGTTCGAATCTAGAAAGAGGCTGGTCGTTGCCACTTTTATGTCTATACTTGACTATGGTGATGTTTTATCCATGCATGCTTCATCTCAAAGTTTACATGCACTGGACACTGTATACCATGGATCTCTGAGGTTCATCACTGGTTTTAAAGCCCTCACTCACCATTGTGAACTGTATGAACGTTTTGGATGGCCTTCTCTATTAACACGGAGACTTCAACACTGGCATATCTTCATATACAAGGCTATTTTAGGTCTACTTCCATTCTACCTTCTGACCTATATCAGTGTAAATAGTATCGGGACTTAGGCTACAATCTTCGTTCCCAGGATCTTTTCTCTGTTTCAAAGGTTAGAACTGAGCTGGGGAAAAGGTTTTAAGTTTGCTGCTCCCTCTACATGGAACAAGTTACAGAAAGCCATGAAACTTAATGAGCTGGTCTCATTGGTCGCTTTTAAGAGATTAACTTGGAGGCAGCCACATCTGGCTGTAGATGTTTTGCCTGATGTGTTTAGGATTGTGGTTGACTTTGAGGGATTTGCTGTTTCAGTTGTTTTATGTTTTTAGTGTTTTAGTGTATTTTGTGTTTATATGTATGTGTGGTTGTACTGCTGCCTTTCTTGGCCAGGACACTCTTGAAAAAGAGATTTTTTTAATCTCAGTAAGTCTCTTCCTGGTTAAATAAAGGTAAATAAAATAAAGTATTGTTAAATAATATATCATATACACACACGTTCTCTCTAATCTAGGAAAAATAAAAGCATCCATCTAGCATCCCCTGTGTTTAAATATTGGGGTTCTGCCTCTGAGAGCAGCAAGCTAAATGTTGGTACTGGGGCCCCTTTAATTTCCAATTTGGAGTCAAATTGGAAAACAGCGAAATTGCCATTGTGGCACAACTTGCTCGGTTACATTTTTCATTTGTGTGTGATTGTTTGTACTCAACAGGGAGCAATTCTTGATGTCTACATTTGCATGGTGTATATTTTGCTGAATGTTCTCTCTTTGAGCAACCACTGCAGGTGTCCGGTCTATTTGTGCACATCATGTTTGAATAATTTCTGTGTAAACTGAGCCAATGCTTTCCTCAGAGAGGAGACTGATGTCACCAGAAATACAGAGATGGGTTCAAACCATCATGATACCATATCAAATGTATGGAATGCTGTGACCAGTGACTTTTTATTTTTCTTGCAAAAGATGTAGAACTTTATTTTTTACCAAGCAGCTATGTAATGTAGCTGGGTCAAAGACGTGGCATGTCAATTATGGTGTCCAAAGCATATTCATAATGCAAAAGATAAATATTAATTTTAAAAAACTACATTATATTACTCAACTCTCCCCTCTTTACTCACTTTTATAGGTATTTATTGCAAAAAAATAAAATTCAAAGAGCTATTGAGCTCAGAAGTACCAAACTGTCCCTCCTGGGTAACGTCCGGGCTTAAAATCTAAGTATAAAACTGTGACAAAAATGTCAAAAATAATAATAAGAGCATTAATTATCTACTTTGGCTTAATTGTGTCGATGTTTGCAGTGATACCTACAAATATAGTAACAATCCTACCCTTATTTAAAATGTTACTCAAGAAATACTTTTGTCCTTACTTTTGGATTTCCCTAATGTCCTTCCTGGGTAACAGACCTTAAAATCCATAAATTACCCATAATGCAATTGCATAGTCATGAAATATGATATTACATCATAAAGAAGATTATGGAGGACCCCAAAACATCTGGAGAGTTTAGTAATTATCTCTTAAAAAAGTTTTTATTTTGCTTTTTCGGTCACTGGTGAACTATGTCCAAAAATCATGTGTCTTTCTGGATAACGCTAATAAAACGTATTTGATGTTTTGATATTTAAAAATGCCTATTTCATGTGAAATATGGCATTAATGTTTTAAAGGCTAAGATATATTTTAGCTGAGTATGCAATGTTTGACAGAGTTTTGGTGGGAAAATCATGTTGTCCTTCCTGGATAACAGTTTGTCCTTCCTGGATAACGAAGATCTTCTGTTACCCAGGACATGTCCTCTGTTATCTAGATTGGACATGTTAATGAAAATAGGTTTTTTTTATTAGTATTTATCACGTTTCAAGCATTGTGTTGATAATGTTAGATTATATTAATAAAATAATATGTATTTCTTTCATCTTTTATGGCAGTTTTGCATTATGTCATTCCTGGCTAACGGGATGTCATCCCGAGTAACAATGACACAGTCAAGTGTTTAAACTCAGATTTTCATGGTATATTACACAATCATGTTTTCCTCAGTTGAGTAAAATCAAACGATGAGCCCATTTAATTATAAATACCCAAATATATCATTAATTGTGTTAAAAACTTAGTTTTTTTGAACAGTGTGCGTTTGATTAGCTGTAACTATGGATATGTCTAAACATTTATATGCTAAAAAGGTAGACATTTAAATATTTTTTAAATCCATTCCCGTTACCCAGGAAGGACATTTTTCATGGAATAAATCACATGATTCATCAAAAAAAATGAAATTGCATTTCTAAATTAAATTCCTGTTGTTGAGATGTATATAGAACACTCTAATAAAAATAGAAATTGCTTGAGTTAGCATTTTTTTGACACTTTCATTTATTTTCAAATTTTAAATCCTTATTCGTCTTTGACCCAGCTGCAATTAAAGTGGAACAGAACTGTTTCCTGATGGATATTAGGTCTTTTCCAATTGCCACAGAAACCACAGAATAATAACACCTCTACAGATCTGCTGTGCAAATAATAATGATGATGATTAAAGCACAAATATAGATTCCATCAATCCCATTAGGTTGGAAATTCAGCTGAGTGAGGATAAATAGAAATAAAGCTACAGGCAGCAATGTACCTCCTAACTCCCTGCACGCCGGGGTGACCGGCCGGACGCTGGTAGATGCAGCCTTGCGTTTGTGCGACCGTCGAACACTGTGCACATGATTTCCTGCGTGGAGTGTGTGACATAGGAAATGATGTATTGCAAATTGTCTACTACTTCCTGTGTCCACAAGAAGCAGATTGGACAATGTACATTCAAGATGCAAAACCTGATAAATGGTGAAATGCGCAGATGCCACGGCATCATTCTGTGATGAAAAACTCAAACTTTTAATAACTTTTCATCGTTAGGGTCTTTTTAAATTGCACCGGAAAAAATGTGAAGGGTAAATCTGTAGGATCGGGTTAAATATGTAGGAGTTCATTAAAGTACAGCACCTTGAAACAGTAAAACAGAAGAACACATTTTATTCAAAATGGCTGACTTCCTGTTGGGTTTAGGATATACTTCTAAGTAGAGTCAGACCTTCCTCCACAGCGCTGTGGAGGAAGGTCTGACTAGTCCACACAACATTCCGGGATAGGAGAAAAACGTGTTCTGGTTTATTGGCATTTCTTAAAACCAGTCACAATCGTCTTGGGTGTCGCTAAGCGCCAGACGCAGGTATGTTGCCTCTGCAAAATAGCCTAAATAGAAGGAACTTCTTTTGGTGGAACATGTGCTCGTAGGGAGGCGAGCTCTGGAATTAAAGGACAATTCCAGCGCAAAACGAACCTAGGGGTTATTAACAGATGTGTACCCACTCTGTCGCTCTCTGGGACATGTTTTCATGCTAATCAAATTAGTTTTTAGCGTTCTAAGCCGATTAGCTTAGAACGCTAGTATTCGGGGCACAGGGAACGTAAAAACAAATCGCTATTTATACCACTAAAAAGGTTCAAAATATCACCAAACTTCAACGGTAGCATAATGAGGGTCCCTAAATGTTAACCGAAGCATTGAGAACTTTGTAAGTGTACAAACAGTTTATTGAAAAGATAAGATGCGGGAGCTCCGTGAAAGGGCTATGAGAGAGAGAGAGCTACCGGTAATCAATGCCGCAACACAGCCTCGCAACAGAGTGTGTACACATCTGTTATTAACCCCTAGGTTCGTTTTGCGCCGGAATTGTCCTTTAAAATGGCTGTCGAGTGTGTGATGAGAATTTTACTCTTAAAAAAAAGATAGATATAATTTGTTTTTTAGTTCGAGCTCAGAGGATGTTTCCCGAATCGACCGGAGTTTAGAATGCCAACACAAAGAAAGCTGAAGGTGAGGGACATCTGGCCAAAAATTAGGGATATCCGGCAGAACCTCCGGTGGCACCGGAACAATCCCGTAAAGGAAACATTGTCTATCAGTCCCTCCAGGATTTTGTGGCCATTTATTGAGATTGTTGCGGCCCAAAATGCCTGATTTCGCAGGAGCTTTTGTAAAAAATTTCGATAAAAGTTGCAATGTCTTTTGTATGTTTGTTGCAATGAAGTTGTGGGAGACAGTGAAAGTTGCAAAAAAAGTTTTTTTTTATTGTTCTTTAAAAATAAAAAGGAAAACTACTCTGGGCTGAGATTTCCTAGTAACCTTACAAAAAAGGCTCAGGATGCTGCAAATATGAAAATGGCTGGTGGATTTAAGACAAAAAATGTATTGAATGAATCATTTTTTTTTGAACATGTGTGTCAGTGGCTTGTTGATCTTTACCTTGTTAGTTAATTTCCTAACCTGGCCTGGGACACACATTCATACGGTTTAATAAAGTACTTATTGGAATTTAACTTATCATTGGACTTACAATAACGAGTGCAGCTGTCCTCAATTTAGGTCATCGTGTCGTCTCATCTCCTTTTTTTCCTGCATCCACCGTGTGTGTTGTTTGTGTGTGTGTGTCTGTGTGTGTGTTTGTGTGTGTGTGTGCAAGCGTCAGTCGCGGGGGGAACGGAGCAGCAGCCCCACCCGCTGCAGAGAGCCGACAGGATTGAAACGGCCGCAACTTTAGAGTGAAAAATCGTTACAGTGTACATTGATGTTAAAATGTTTACAGGTTGGCAGGACGGTCTGAAATGTTTTGCCCGGTCTTTCGCTGTACGTTTTGTTGGTAAATGTGAGATGTTGGAGTCACATACGTCTCGTCTTCATATCAGAAACAAGGAAATGATCAACCCATTCTGACTCCCGCTTGGTCATTGGCTCTCAGAGTGCACGTGGGACTGCTGGGATTGGTTGAAGTCGTGGGAAACTTGAGGTTATTAGTCAAGGAAAAGTTGCGGTGATTGGTCAAAATTGCGAGTCGCACCAAATTCGCAGTGATTGGTTGAATTTGCGTGAATTGGTGCGATCGCGACATCGCAAAATCCTGGAGTTACTGGTCTATGTGGACTAACCTCCAAGAGACATTTTTGTAAGTCTGGGGATGTTACATATGCCTAATAAATTTCATACCTCTAGGTCAAATTCAAAGTTGGGGTCTTTAAATTAGGGGGCGATATTGAGCCCCCTAATTAGCATTGAGATATTGATTTTGCCACATTAATGCATAATATAAAACTTTTCAACAGTTCTGATGCGTGTGCAAATTTTGGTGAGTTTTCGAGCACCGTAACCCCCTCAAAAATGGGATTTATTGCGCAAAATAATAATTCCTTCAGGTTCAATAGGATCCTCACAAGGGGCAATATCCCGTGCTGAGCAGTGAAGTACATGCGGAAGTGCCAAAAACTGCACTTCATCGAGTGGCCGCTTGAGGCTGGCTGCAGAAGTGAGTCAATTTTCGTAGACCCCCATGTTAAAAATGCCCAACTTAACAGCAGTTTACAGACTGGTTAAAAAAACGGTTTTGGTCTCTATAGCTAAGTTTACACTTCATGACAACTAGAGGGCGGGGTGATTTTTGAAGTCATTAGATTAAGTTATGTTCCGGTACTGCATAATTAAGGGCGTGGACACGTTGATTGACAGGTGCCTGTAGTGAGAGAGATGGGCCTGGCCCTGGACTCCCCATCAGTTCAGCCAGAAACGCATTAGTTAAGCTAAAGCTAATCCGACTCACTGCACTTGACCTACTGGCCATGTTTTTACCTTTCGGACAATTTTCAAGCAAATATCCAACGCGTAATATGGCTCGCTGTACGTTTGATTGTACTAACGGACCCTCCCTAAGAAGTCTACGCTCCAATTCTTTGGTGAGTGAAATTCTAATATGTTTTTTTTAACGTTCGTTAGCATTATTAGCACATTAATTAGCCATAGACAGAAGCCTTGGGGAAGGACGCTAACAGTGTGGTAAACCAGTTTGCACCGAAGTTAAAACGCAATTTGTAGTGTTTAAATGTACAGTGATAATACTTTTGAACAAAGTGTGTTTGTATGAGGTTGGAAAATAACCACAATAATAAGCTATTATTGTCAACAGCATGAACCAGGAACATTAACAGCGCGGCGGAGCTTTGCACCTCGCCGAGAGAAGCAGCTCTGGCCGGGTACAGAACTCCGCTGCACTCCGCCTTTCATTCACACTGACAGTCATGAATGTGAAATAATAATAATTATTTTTATTATATTATTACTAAAATAGGCATTTTAGAATTGGCCATATTTCATTTTAGCTAAAATAATGTGATTAGGATATGTTAAACATAATTTAGGTTGTATTGTTTGCATGTAAAGTCTTTGAAGGAGGTTACCCAGCACATTTATGTAATCATTTGTATTGTTTCCCTCTAACGTTAGGTGATCCAGACCGGCTGGACCAGCGGATGCTCAATCTGAGAAGACAGAACTGGACTCCTAACAAGACTTCTCTGTGCAGTGAACACTTTGAAAGTCATCACTTGTTTTAAGACATTACAATTTTGCTAAATTATGACACTGGGTTGTTATTCATCAGTTCTATTATAATCACGGTTACGTATTATTACAAGTGTAAATCGTACAAAATAACTTGTGGATCTGTAACCTTTTAAAATGAAGAGTGTATTAATGTTTAGTTTTATCTGGATTGTGTGTTTTGCTTGTTCTTTTAAAAATTAACATTTTCAGTCAGTACAGACAAAAGCAGAGTACATTTAAATATAATTTATTATGAAACTATACAACAGTAAACATTCTCACATCAGTTACATAAAATCAACAGAATTGGCCTGTACATTATAGTATGCGCAACGTGTGCCCTGAGTGTCCATGAGGCTGTAGAGAAAAAAGCGGTTAAAGGGTGGGATTGCAGGGATGAAGTAGAGCAAAGGTGGTAAAAGTGTTATTGCTGCAGATGTTATTTAACTAACATAAAACACAATTTAAGCTACAAACAAATGTAGCCATAACACTGTTGACAAATATCCAGCCAGCCTTCCACCTGCACCTTTGGGTCAGTAAAAAAAAACATGATCTTAATGTCAGGGTGCTGGAAATTAAGCTGGTCCTCCTCCATCACAGGGATCAGCTTGATGATGTTGCTGCCACATGACACCCAGAGCTGCAATTCTGCAGGAAGTGGGAAGAGAAGATGAGATAATGATCACACTGACTATTGGAAAAAATTTAATAATTGCTTCAGGTAATAAAGAAAATAAAGTTAGTTATATGTTTATGTAGACAATATCATTATGTCACATCTGTAGGATCAAATGGAGCAAGGGAGCCTAACAATCTCAAAATGTAGTTAATACTTTTTTTGTCCTTTTGAACCCAGCTGTCTAAAGTCAAGTAGCCAAGACTGGTACTTAGTTTATGCTGTGTGGTGAAGGTTTCACAGGTGGCTATGACCTCAACAAGGACCAAAATAAACCTCTTGTCACAAATATAAAAGTGGCTTTTCTCTCAACAGTCATATTTAAGATAATAATCTTGCACATTGCTCTAGCAGTAATGTAACTTAATCTTTAGTCCCCTGTGGACCTCTACCAATGTTAAAATCATTAATATGAGCACTGTTTTCACTAGTGGCGTGGGGAATTACAATCTAAAGAGTATCATTTTAAATATTATCAAAGTGCGGAAACGGTGCCCATTGATTTGATTCAAATTGTTCTTTAAACATGTAATGTTATTAAGTAGGCTACAGTGTTTGCTACAGATTTTGATTTTATTTGTGGAGGTACATTATCTGACTGGATTGAGGGGGACCTGTGTTAGCCACTGCAGCAGCTGGGATTCAGTTATAACAAACCCCAGCACCGTGGTCTGATCCAGGAGCGCCCCTTCTCATCGTCGCTGGCCACCCACTGTGACTGAGCACCGGGGCTTGGCTTTGCAATGGCTGAATATGAGGTTCTACTACCGCTATAACGTTCGTCCAGGCTGCCGACCGCTCTCCCCCTGATAGCAACGAGGAGGGCCTGCAGGTGAGCTAAGTTAGTTAGTAGGACTTGGATGTTTTAGTTTTTATACACGTTAAGCTTGTGTAACGTTAGTATCTCAATAACGAATACAATTATATTACGTTTTGTTTTATTATTTTGGGTTAACTTACCTCAAACAAGCTGGGACGAACGAGTAGCTTACCATCCGGGAGCAACTTGTCTGCAGTAGCCGAGCGAGCAGCATCACAACAGAGTAGCTTATCCTAACCTAGCTTTTTAGAAGTTGCTAGCTTGGGAGCTTTAAGCTAGGTGGGCGTAGTTTCAGCAACCAGGCATCATTCAGCCCGTCCAGTCCGCCTCAGATGCACCCACATCAGCACTGCCAACATGGCGACCGCGGGTGCTGCCCACTTTGAGCTTCACTTGGGCTCTTCAAAAATCAATGGGTGACGTCACAGACAGGCTGTCCATGTTTTATACAGTCTATGGATCCTCACAGACATTGGTGCTTGAGCCCTAAATATCAGTTCAATGAAGTTCTAAAGGATGAAGCAACATTACATTAAAAGGTTATAAAGAAGCCTTTGAAATCCAGCCTCTTTAATCTATCTACTGGTATTGTGCTCATTTCCCTCCTCTACTGCAGCACACCCCCATCCATCCTTCATTTCTCAGGATGTCTCCAGTGGCCTCCACTTCAGAACAAAAACGGCATTAATGAACTCTTTAGCCTGCGCAAATGCTTTCAGGAAGAGCAGAGTACAAAAAACCCTCTAATGCTTTGTTTTTTCTCTTGATTTTCTAAAACGATCAGAGACCATCCTGAGTCACTAATTTCTGGCAGTGATAGGAACATTTTGACTGTTTTATCCCCACAGAATTGAGGAAATGGCAAGAGGGAGGCATAGAGAGCAAGATCATTCACTTTCGACTGTCAGATAGGGAGAATGGCGGGACTTAAATGAGCTTGGGGGCCCGCACTCTGAATTCTCTTTATAGATCTGCCATCCCATGCAAAAAGGAATTTTGAATGTAGCTCCTACATATTTAATACACAACTTGTTTCACAGATGTTTCTCCAAACATTTTCTGCCTCATAAAACAGGTCATATTATTTTTTAATAAGCCAACATCTCCTGTTGTTATGAGGATAGGTTATGAAGCCCATCAGGGTTGCTTTGATATGAACGTTGTCAGATGCATAAGCTGGAATGACAGGGAGAAGGGACGCAAAGACAATGTTGCACGCAATTTTTTGTGCATGGCGTGGATAAGTTAAAGAAAAGTCCTGCAACTAAAACTAAAAAGAGTTCTCTGTAATAACTACAGGTGAAATATTTAGTGGGTTCATTTATTTCAGTAGAAAATGAATTGATTAGTCGTTTAAATCCTATTTCAAGCAAAATGCCAAAGAAAATGCTACTTCCAGTCCCTCAAATGCAGTGATGTTGCTAGGTACGTGCCCTGTTTCTCCGATACATTGAAATCCTAAAGGACGCAGTAAACTCACTATTCATACGTTTCGTGTGTGTGTGTGTGTGTGTGTGTGTGTGTGTGTGTGTGTGTGAAATCATAGAAATAAACAAAAGAAACTTCAAAACCACATAAGAACATTAACAGTTTTTATTAAACCTTCTTGACAACACACATGGAGGGTCGCCAAGAACGCTAGACCCGAGACACTCTGCCTCCCACCTGCAGCTTCAGTCTGCATAGACCACCATTTTGGTGTGCTGCAGTGTCCAGTACAAAAACAGCCTGCGATCTACAGATGGTACGCTAAATGGATGTGTGAGCATTTTTTGTGGCGCTGTCCAGTAGGGCTGTGACGGTATGGATTTTTTTCTCACCGTGGTAAAGAAGCAACGTATCATCGCAATATGGCGGTTGACTGCAACCCCCTGTTACGACAGTAGCGTAAGTTAGAGCAAGAATGGCAGGTGCCATTAGTGAGTGACGTCGGTTATTGTGTGGTCAAGCAAGGAGAACGAGCAGTAATAGAGTGAGAGTAGCACGAGTGCAGCTGTGAGGAAAAGCGAGAGGCAAAAGAGATGGCAAAGACAATGTAAAGTGAGTTAAAAGTGAACAATAAAACAAGCTTCTCAAGACACAGTGGCTTCATCTGTTGTCAATACTGCTGGTGAAGTGAAGGGTGTTAGCCCCGACAGAGCATCGGCCTAAACCTTATGACATATGTTGCAGCACAATGTTTCCATTTCAGCTCAATGTGAGTCTTTACTGCAAGAAATTCAATTACATTTTTTTTTTTAATGCTGTGATGACAGTTCTGATGTCATCACTGTGGCCCTGTCACGTCACTGTTGGTATTGTGGTGATGCGGTTGTCGTCACAGCCCTACTCCCTAAAGAGGTTTTATCCAGCGCCAAAGGAAAATCACCAGCGCCGAAACGTTTTTGGCTTTCAGCAGCCAACTTTCCTCTCATCCACTGCTAAGCTGCATTGATTTGAATAGACCTGAACGGTCCGCTGTGAAACTATTGCTAAGGGGATCTCAGTTTTACCATCCAGAGTCAGGCTGTACCAGACTTTCCCGGCAGCACGGAGCTCGCAGCCTCCCGCTGGATCTGGGTTTGTCCGCGTCGGGCTGCGCTGCCGTCTGATATAGTGGCCATATTTTGGACATATTTACCTGATAACACAACTGCCAGAGTCTGGCTTTCGGCTTGCCGGACACGCCCACTTCCTATTGTGAGCGTTTGTCTGTTGCCAGTGTTTTATCGAAGTGTGTTCCTCTTCTGTGTTTAGGGTTTCCCTCCAGTTAAAATACGCAGCGCCCCCATCCATAGTTATGGTTATTGAGGTCTGGTTCAGGTTTAGGTAACGTTATGGGGAAACGCATATTTAGTTTTATGTTGTTTACAAAATCAAAAGAAATGTAGTCAAAACTGACTACTCACTTAGTTTGCACTTGTTGATTTTACAGACACGAAAAGGAAAACGTAATTGTAAGATGACTCTGTATGAGGAAAAGAAGGCTACTCTTTCTTTTGCCAGTATAGGGCACTACTGCTCTGTTGATCAGTGGGGCATCTCATAATGTGAATGTGTAATCTGAGATCTCAACAAAAACATTGTGCTGAATATTATAAAGGCATGTTTCTTTTATTTGATATGTTAAGTGTAATTAAACCTCTGGTTTAAACAGGCTTCAGTCAGGATGCACTTCGAATGGGAAGTATCAGCATAAAAAGGAGATGAAAAAGGTGATATCGATATTGATCACAAGGGGAAACATTTTTTTTTGCCATATCTCCCAGCCCTAGCTCAACACATTGTAAATGTCAAAATAAGCAGACTCTTCTTGATAAGTAGTTTATATTTTGCTGGCTAGGTACTCTTTGTTACCTGCAGTAATTTGTGTGTGTATATATATATATATATATATATATATATATAATGTGTGTGTGTATATGTGTATATATATATATTAGGGCTGTCAAACGATTAATTTTTTTTAATCGCTGATTTTCTATAGTTAATCGCGATTAATCGCATATTTTATCACGATTAAAATTTTATTATTTTGCATTTCAGAATAGGTTTTAAGTACATATTAACAATCGAAAGCAATTCTTACCAGTGTATCTTGATTGGGAATCAAATGAATGCAAAGAAAGTTACTTCATGAACTTGATTTTAAGATTTGTAATTATTTATTTACTGTAAACAAAAGAAAAATGTGTGAATCTGTCATTATTGCACAATACCTCCAAGTACCTAACTAAAAAAACTAAAAATCCCTATCCTTACTAGAGTCAATATAGTGTTTAGTAACTCCTAAATAATGTTGATTACTCACTGACGTCCAGTGATCACCGGTTAATGAGCAGCTCATTTCTGCACAAGTCCATGTTAACACAGCCCATCTCCACTCTTACCCGGCGATAGAGAAACAGGCTGGATAGTCCGGTACATTGTTGTTTCCACAACAACAAAAACACAGCAGTCTCTGAACTTGCGTTGAGTTTCGTTGAAGTTGGATGTAGTCCAGTTTTTGTCTAATGAGCGGACACTTGCAAGCAGGATTGATGGAACAGGTGGCCGGCTAGCATTAGCTTTCCACCTAGCTAGGTTATACACCAGCCCCTGTTCGCGTTTCACCGCTGAGGATGTCCCCCTGTGATCGCCCGCTCCGGCCGCTGCCCGCTATGGCCGCCGCAGCTGCTCGCTCCGGCCACCACTGCTACCCGCTGGTCAAACTAACCTGTACTGAACATTCATCTCTCCCCCGCCCCCCGAGGGCCGGTGGTTTAGCATCACGTTAACTGTACTACTATGCTTAGCTCCGTAGGTGGTAGCTCAAGCTTGACGTGCTTCAGTGATATTTTAATTCGGCTTTACACAATGTGCATATGGCTTTCGACTTGTCTACGAGCCGTCCGGGAGTTTTGGAAAATAAAAAGCGCCATTCAGGATTTCATTGCTGCTGTCTTTCTCCATCATGCCTGCCGCCTGCAGCAGCAGGATGTGTTATGAGGAAGTGGCAGCTTGATGATAAGTAACGGTGCTGCAAAGGGTCAAAATAGTAGCCTGTTAGGCACCACGCAAAGCCGAGTGAAGTGTAAAATAAATTAATAAATGCCAGCATGCGATGAAAAAAAATGTATCGCATCGCAAATTAACGCGTTAACGCTGACAGCCCTTATATATATATATATATATATATATATATATATATATATATATATATATATATATATATATATATATATATTTTTTTTCTTTCTTTCCTGAGACTGGCTGATATAAATTTGACTACAGACTTTGATGCTCTTACCTTCCTCATTTATTATTATTATTATTATTATAGTGAATGCTTTTGCAGTTTCAATGACTACTTCATGCTTAATGCCAATTCAAAACACTCATAAAACTCATTAATTTAATTATACACCTAACTCACTAAGTTGCATGAGCATTTTTTTCTTAAGAAATGTACATCCATTTATAAACCCAGAAATGGCAAAAGGCTACACACAAAAGAGCAGATCCATGCAGCTCAAAAGAGAAAAAAATGTCATCACCTTGTCAAAGCTGCAGTCACAGGTTTCTGGGTCTCTGGTCCACTATTCTATGTATTTAACTCTTGAATCCTATTATACTCCCTTAAAGACCTGCTAGCAATGAATAGGCCTACATTATGCCTTTTGTGGTTTTGCACAGTGGCCAGTTTTTTAGTAAGTGGCTATTCCTCTCACCCTGCTTGGAGAAGCCTTTGAGGAGCACCTTTTGAAAGTGTTGGAAGTTTATTATAAGCCTTTTAGCAAAGTGGATTCATGCTGAGCTGTGAAAGTGCTGAAGAAGAGCACATACAGGTCTGCCTGTACAGCAGCATCCAGAGCTCAGGAGAAGGTTTGATCGCTGTGAATCGCTTAAACTGCCACACTACATCTTTATTGTGCGTTTTCAGTAAGAGAGTCTTCAGGGATGGAGAACGAGTGTTGCTGCTTTAAAATCAGAATCTCTCCTTAAACGTAGCTTGACATTATCTGAGAATGGAAAACAGCAATGCAAAAGATGGGGGCTTTTTCTTTTTCTTTGTCTTTTGGACTTGAGCTGCTAACACAGTGAGCTCTGCACACAAGTTATTAACCAAATCATTAAGAATCAATTCCACCAGTGTACCACCTTTCTCATATTGTTCTGAACCTTTTTTTGCATAAGACAGGTCTCACTAGGCTCAAAGCTCAAGAATCCATCTAAATCCTGTCTCCTCCCTTTCATGAATGAAATTAGTGGGTGAAGCTGATGAAATGAAGACTCCTAACTTGCGTAACTGATCCAGACAATCTATTCATGGATAGAGCAGTAAATCCTAATATTTTGTAGAATATATAATAATGGAGTTAGAATTAGACCATGGAAGATGGAAAGTTGTCATTAGTGAGGATGGGGGTATGGGGAATTGTGAGTGAAGACTAGTGGGTTTAAAGGAGCTGAGACTTCAAACAGGAATTACTGAAAAATTTAATTTGTAAATCAGGAGGTCCTAGGACACAAAAAGAGTGCTGTTCCGGGGGTCAGGGGGAGAGAAAAAGTAATGGGACGCACCAGAAAGCCACAGTGCCTGGAGCACATTGGACAAGGCTAGGTGCTAGCTGAACTAAACTAAACTAAACTAAACAAAACTCATCACAAACAAAGCATTATTTATTTACATTAATTTATCAGAGCATTCACAATAATTACTCAAAATCAGCAATCATGTATATGAAAACATAGTACAGTAATACATCAATAAACATACATTAACAAACAATGAATGACAATTAATGTAGGCATCTATATACGTTCAGGGTAAAGTAAATTTGTCACTTCATGGATGTGATCTGCCCCAGTTTTCAGAGATTCTGTAAACTGAGTGGTCAACTCCAGGTGCCTGGCACAGCAAGCTGTAACCCCCTGTCAGGGAAGTCTCTGCTACTTGTGCAGTATTGCCCTCAGCACTAAGCGAGAGATTTTATTAGCTCTTGTACAGTCTGTGAATGTGAAGTGTGCCTCACCCTCAGTTCCAGCTGTAAACTGGGAGAGATGAATGACATGTGCCACGCAAATTCACGCAGTTCCTCTGTAAGTAGCCATCATCAGTCAAAGTGGGCCAGTGTGGACACATCCCCTTCATTATCAATATAATATGCTGACAATTTTTTAAATCCAGCTTGGAGTTGCACTACTGTATTTCACTTAGTGCAGAATTAAATCATGGTGCTAGTGCTCTGACAAACCGGTAATCTAAAAAACATCTCAGATGCCAGCATTTTAGCTTTAATCAGTTGTAATTTCTTTATATCTTAATACCACACCATTATGACAAGTAAAAATGTTTTATACTTGGCACGGAGCCATAACATATGAAAGAGAAAAGCTGTGCTAGCTGTCATGGGGATTTAGACTTTCTCTCTGATGAATTAATCTACACTTGCTGTCTGCTGCAGAGCCTTCTGAGCATGTAAAGATTGGGCAAGGTGCCATGCTACAGTATGTTACCATGGCTGAAATAAATAGATTATTATGCTTTGAGTTGGTCTTGTCATAATTCATTCACCCAACCATTTTCCCTATTTAAAAAAAAGAATTGAATTTTTTATTGAGATATCACTGCATAAAGGATAGGACAGTAATGCCAACAGGGCCATAAAGGATATTGTTGTCCCAAATCTTCTCCTTAAACCCTGTCCTTGTTTTAGAGTCACCCTCTTAAAATAGAACTGGGAGAGGTAATCTAAACTCTTCCAATAAAGGTATGAAGGGTCATCTTTTTTTATTCTGCGGTGTTTAATAACAGGTGGCTTCCAGTTTAATGGTGCTGTCCATATTTATTCTTCAGCTATTCAAAAGTTGTTATGAGTAGCCCTTGATGCCAAGCATGGTATAAGCAGTGTTGGGCAAGTTACTTCCAAAATGTAATACATTATAGATTACTAGTTACTGTCATTTGAGAGTAATTAGTTATATTACAATATTACTGTCTCTGAATTGTAATGCGTTACACTACTTTTGCATTTTGAGTTACTTTCACCAAAATAACAGCGGAAGTTTGACTTGGAGGCTAGCTTGTGAATTTCACCACCGGATCAATAAAGTCTCCTATTTATCCATTTTAATACATCAGAGATTATTCATAATATTTTGTATAATTAATATGAATATGGAAAGTAACTAAAGCTATAAAAAATAGAGAAGTAAAACATACAATAGGCAAGGAGGAGAAAATGAAAATACTCAATTAACAGTACCTTACATTTGTATTGAAGTATGGCATTGTTGTAAAATGTTTGTTTAAAGCACTTGAATAAGAAATTCATGTTGTTTACTTTAAAACAGTCTAAAGGAAATGGTCAATTCTAGTGTGATTAAAACTCACTATTTAAATGATTTACAGTACTTGATTTACAGCAGATATGTGAAAAGGTACACAACCTTATTTGTTTAACAGTAATTTAGTTTTACTGCAAACAGTCACAGGAAGTGCTTTTATTTTTGAAGTAGCCTACACGGAAGTTGTCTGTTGTGTACTCTTGCTAGCTTACTGAGATGAAGGTGAGACGCTTGATGCAAAACATGTCCGTCAAGCTTAAGTTGCTCACTTTCTTGTTTGTAAAACTGCAAAATATTGAACAGTAAATGGTCACAGTAAAAGACAAGCGTTTTTGGTCATCATTCGAAGCAATTTCACTACAGGCATAATTACTCTCCACGGCTGATAAAATGCAATGATATTACGTGTAGCAAGCCTCAACATTAATTCCCGACATGTTTCTATCTGTCAGCAGCTTGGACACACTGCTGTCCGCGCTGACGTACCATCACCTGTTGGGACACAGATGTTGTCCGTACCGTCTTTGGTTCTGGTTCTGACCACGGGAACAGTGACGGGACAGCTCGCTTCAACGCAAAGTAATAACTCCTGAAAATAATGTCCATCTTGCAAATGTATTTGTCTCTGCTGTCATCTCAACCATTGAATACAAGCAACAGGAAATAACACACAGCATTTTTTTTCCTGTGAAGAAATGTGTCGCGGTGTTGGTGAATTCTTAAAAAAACAAAACACCACTAAATGTTAAAATGCGTTGTAACTCGTGTTACTGAGATTGTAACGAGTATTATATTACCGGAATTTAATTAGTAATGCGTTATATTACTGTGTTACAGCAAAAAGGAATACATTACTGTAATTGCGTTACTTTTGTAACGTGTTACTCCCAACACTGGGTATAAGTAAAACATTTGTGTGTAGGGAAATGGGGAGGTCTAAAATGTCATCTCACAAAGTGATTTGTATTTGGAAACCACTATGTTTGACATGAATGGATAATGAAAAGGGGAATGGTCGACGATGAGGGAAGACATTACTGTATCTCTTCCCTGTATCAGTTGACCGCCAAGAGTTCGAGGTAAAACAAACGGTAAGGTTGATAAAACTGCAATTCAAACCTTGTAAATGGTTCAGGATACATTTTATTTCTCTGGAGCTGCTTCACTTACAATAAGACAGAAACTGGCACAAACGCTTAGATCTGGATACTGCAAGCTTTCTTATAGTACCAACATGAACTGACTCAGCACCCTATCCCAACGCTGTGCACATCACAGAAATTGTCTTATGTTCTTATCTTAGATGTTGACAAGTTAACCCTGAACTGGGGTAACATTTGTGCAATGGTGAACCATGTACAGTATATAGACAAAAATGTGTGGACACATTACACCCATTTGTGATTTCTGAACATCTTGTTCATCTGTATTATATGTTTTACTGGGCCTCCACTTTTCAGTGAAGGCTTTTTAACAAGATTTTGTAACCCAGCTCCAGTAATTTGCTCCATTTAACAATAGCATTAGTGAGGTCAGGCACTAATGTTGGGTGATAATTGGGTGAAGTGCAATAACTGTATATAATGTGCAATAATATCTTCATATGGGGTAGTGTTTCCTCTGTTTTTTTTTTTCAGAAGCAAGGGGAAAAGGTTAACATTTTGCGTTGAAAATGAGTTAGGGTGCACAGGTATGCTGCCATGCAAAGCAAAAAGAGCGTAACTCAATTTTGGTCGAATTATTGTCATTTTTGGAACATTAAAGGTCTGCTTTATCATGTAGACAAATATCTTGAGTCAATTTTATTGTTTTGGGGAGAAAATTGTGTGTTGTCTTTGCTGTAACTTCAAAAGCCGTAGAGAAGCCAAGGCAGAATACTGAAACATCAGTTGCGGTTCTTTGTCTTTGTTTCATGGCGCTTCAGAATGCTCAAATTGAATTAAGGTACTCTGCCTTTGTTTGTTTGCTGCCCATCAAAATGAAGTTACTCTTTGCCGCTCTTGCTGGAGTTACAGTGTTATGCCTAGGCTATTACTGTCATCTAATGTTAAGTATTTCTGACACACACAGAATCTTAAAGCAAATATCGGAGTGTTGTTTTTACTAAAGTTTACCCTAGCTTTAAGCAGTGTTGGGAAGGATACTTTCAAAACGTATTCTGTTACAGAATACATGCCCAAAAATGTAATTTGTAACGTATTCCGTTACGTTACTTAATCTGCGTAACGTATTCTGAATACTTGGATTACTTCCACATTGAATTGCAATTTATAAGTGTAGGAATGCGGCCATCACATACAGCTTACTAAACAGGCCTATTCTGGTGTGTTCTTCTGGTCCAACTGCTGAATGTGTACTTAAACAAGCAGATAGATTTTTGTATTTGTAGTCCCGAACTGCATACTACAAAAATCTAACCATAGTCTAAGCTACTACGAACAAATTTTAGCTAACGTTAGCTTACATGTCAAATGGGGCTAGTCGGTCTTTCAACGGCTCTGGGGATAGTAAATCTGCACGTAGGAGAATGTAAAGTCGCACGTCAACTATAAAATAGCAAGGTGACCAGTGAAACTACAGCAGACAACTACCCTTCGCTAATTAAAAAAGAAAAAAAAAAAAAACATACTTTAAGATGCTTCTTTAGGTTGGAGGTGGAGTGGAAAGTGAAGGTGGACGCTGAAAGGAGGTTGGTTGCTGGCAAGCAGAGGTTGCACTGCACAGTTATATTTCGTTCTTCCTTCTCTTTCTTTAATGTGAAATGCTGTTTGAATTTCCAAGATAGAAACGCATTCCTGCCCTGGCTCTGTTGTGCCAGTTCTGGCTCCATCTCTACCTTTATCCGTGATCACGCAAATAGCAAATTTTTTCGTTTTCATATTGGGGCTTCTGGGAAATGCATGGAGTTGCGAGAGTGAATAAACTCGTGAAACAGAAGTATCGTCATGTAATCCATTGATTTCAACAATGTAACTGTATTCAAAATACCAACTATTTAAATTGTAACTGTAACGGAATACAGGCAGTGCTCGAAGTGGGCCGGTACTCACCGGTACGCAGTACCGGCACTTCTACATTTTACTCTTAAGCGTACCTGCACTTTTTCTTGCGTACCGCTACTTCTCGCATGTTGCCGGTACTCTACCACTGACAGAGAAAGCGTCAGTTTTACAGAGATTAACCCTAACGTTACATAAACTACACTACCCCGAGGGCACTACGTGATTTACCTCGGATCTTGACAAATCACGCAAAGGCAAGCAGTCGGCCCACCCTATCAGAAGTTCGCTTAGCCACGGACGCTAGTTCGGAAAAGCTGTCTGATGCCTGCAGCCTGACCGTAACAGATTTATCACTGCTGAAAACCTAGAAACTAAAAAGAAGTGTGTCGAGTTTGTTTCGGACACCGCACACACTGTGTACAACATTTAAACTTATTCCACCAACTCTGCTCCGGTCGCATCTACACATCTGCTTCCTCTCTCTATTTCTCCTCTGCCCCCTTCCCACACACACAAACACACACACACACACACACACACACACACACACACACACACACACACACACACACACACACACGACTTGTTTAAATAAATACATACATTTATGTTGTTAATAAATAACAATAAATTGTTGTTGTACTAGCAATAACTCCAAGTTTTGTTTTTTACTGTAGAAATCTCAAATGTCATAATGATTTGCCAATGCAAGAGAGTACCGGCACCTTTTTTTCCCCACTTCAAACATTGAATACAGTTACTCATAATTTGTATTCTGAATACGTAATGCCGGTACATGTATTCCGTTACTCCCCAACACTGACGCTTTAAGAATGGCCCATTGCCCTAGACTAGAGGGAAAATGTTGGTGGAGATGGCTTTGAAACGCAGACACCAAAATCAAGGTAAAAAATAAATAACTAAGGCTAACATTGCAAGAAACATAAACAGGCTAACTAGCTAACTGTAGTCTAATAGATCTCAAGACGTAACTTTTTGCCCGAAGACAGCGTTGTGGAGAGTGAAACGGGAGACTAGAAAAAGGCGTTCAGGTAGTGTGTTGTTAGGATGGCTACAGTAAATCATAGGCTCCTGTTATCTAAACGATTTTCAATGTAATGGCTCGATATGTAAATGATTTCGACAATGTGGATGAGGTCGTTATAATTGGATGGCCGTCCGTATTCATTTGAGCCTGATTATAGGCTATCTACCCCCCTTGTAAATGTATAATGTATCGATATTGCAGATCTAACGTTAAGTCACACTGGACACAACACCCAGGTAAACCAGACAAAATGCTATGCAGCTTCAAGCACAATTCGTTTGGATACAAGCGTTACATTTTGGAAGATAGACGGGATTCTGAACAGCGATGCCTGCGCTGCACACACACACACACACACACACACACACACACACACACACACACACACACACACACACACACACACACACACACACAGCAGTCCCTCCAGGATTTCGCGGCCTTTTTTTTAGATTGTTACAGCCAAAAATGCCTGATTTCGCGGGAGCTTTTGTAAAAAATTGCGATAAAAGTTGCAATGTCTTTTGTATGTTTGTTGCAATGAAGTTGCGGGAGACAGTGAAAGTTGCAAAAAAGTTGAGATTTTTTTTTAAATAGTTCTTTAAAAATAAAAAGGAAACTCGTTTTGGGGAGAATAAAACTACTTTGGGCGGAGATTTCCTAGTAACCTTACCAAAAAGGCTCAGGATGCTGCAAATGTTGGTATAATATGAAAATGGCTGGTGCATTTAAGACAAAAAAATAATAATTTATTGAATGAATCAAATTTGAACATATGTGTCAGTGGCTTGTTGATCTTTACATTGTTAGTTCATTTCCTAACCTGGCCTGGGACACACATTCAGACAGTTTGATAAAGTTGAATTTAACTTATCATTGCACTTACAATAACGAGTGCAGCTGTCCTCAATTTAGGTCATTGTGTCGTCTCATCTCCTTTTTTTCCTGCATCCACCATGTGTTTTGTGTGTGTGTGTCTGTGTGTGTGTTTGTATGTGTGTGCAAGCGTCAGTCGCGGGGGGAACGGAGCAGCAGCCCCACCCGCTGCAGAGAGCCGACAGCCAGGATTGAAACGGCAGCAGCTTCAGCGACTTTTAAATCGTTACAGTCTACATTGATGTTAAAATGTATACAGGTTGGCAGGACGGTCTGAAATGTTTTGCACTTTCTCTTCTTTCTCGTCTTTCGCTGTACGTTTTGTTGGTAAATGTGAGATGTTCGAGTCACACACACGTCTCGCCTTCATGTCACAAACAAGGAAAGGATCAACCAGTTCTCACTCCCGCTTGGTCATTGGCTCTCAGAGTGCACGTAGGACTGCTGTGATTGGTTGAAGTCGCAGGAAACTTCAGGTTATTGGTCAAATTTGCGGAAAAGTTGCGGTGATTGGTCAAAATTGCGAGTCGTACCAAATTCGCAGTGATTGATGGTGCGATCGCGACATCGCGAAATCCTGGAGGTACTGCAACACTGCAGCACATGTACCTGACTGGGAAAGATACTGCTACGCTCGTTACTGTAAGTAGGCTACAATAAAACCTAAAAGTAAATGCATATCAATACGCACTCACCTGTCTACAGGCATACACATGTAGGAAGCGATATATTTTAATCTGATCTGTCTGGGCAGTCCAGTCTCATCCACCGCACTGTTTACACAAAAACAGCTCTACTCCATTCTAAATAGCGAATTTTGACCAACAAGCTAAAACAAAAGCTGTCGGTTTGTAGTCTAACTGTTCTCAGTTTGCCACAAATCTTGAAATAAATTATGTACAAATTCTTGTAAACTTAACTGCTGGCTAAACTAACCATCCTCTCTATGGATGTATTACAAGACCAAAACAAAACGTAGCTACCTAATATGCACGTGAATGACGCCATCTTTATGTTCACATCTTCATTCTTGATGCTGGTTGTATTCTGGCCCTCGGCAAAATATAATTGATGACCCCTGACCTAGGACTAGGTATAAATTAAGTAAATTTGCATAATGATATGGTATTAGGCCTAAGCCCAATTTGACATTGATGAAAATATGATGGTATATACACTCACTGACCACAATATTAGGAATACCAGTTGTACCATAAAATAGGATGAGAAATAGTATTGTTTTATTACAATTTTATACAACAATATTGAATAGGGTAATAAAATACAGTAGGTGCTAATTATGAGTTGAAAAGCCACTTTGTGACCTTCAAATACAAATGAATTACTTCTCATTTACATTATTTTATATTTGTTTATATTATACTAAGCATAATTGTGCCATGATGACTAGATTTTATGTGATGTCATCATTAACATCATGACCTGATTTGATTTAGTGATCAGCAACCAAGTGAGTAATAAATTGTTAGTTAATGCCTTTTGCCTTTGCATGACCCCTTATGATCTTGTAGATAATGCAAAGGCAGAGTACAGTAACTTCCAAATAAGGGTCAAAGTTCAAGTTTGAGTTTAAGATTTTTATGTACAGTAGATAAATAACAAAGTATTGCTAAATTTCCAATATCCTACCTACACCTCATTTGGCTGGAAAACAAAACAAGTTTAAAGTCATTTTTCTCAGTTCTACACTCTGGTGAGTTAAGGTCTTTTGGCTCTGTAGGGCAGTGTGGGTGTTACGGGTCCGGAAAGTGGTCCTATATGAACAGATAATGCTGGAACAGCTGGAAAATGATTTCTCAAAAACATAATATGTCTTACAATTACGTTCTTGGATATAGTGTCCTTTCTTTCCCAGAAAGAGTTCTATTTCAGTCTTTGAATCAGAATAAAAATATTTGACAGATATCAGACATAGCTAATGAAAAATTGCAGCTATAACACATTTTTCAATGTCTATATCCATCGCCACTACACATTATACAAGCATTACTTCTGGCTTTATACTAGTTTTCTATTGTTGTCAGCCATTTCTAGCATACATGTGAATATGCATAGGCACCTGCCAGGGTGATACTTGAGAAGACATAAGCAGGTGGGTCTATATTCTAAACTCATTCAACACCGTATGAGACTTTAAGCAAACATAACAAACTGGTGATATCAAGTAAACTCAGCCTTTGCTTTTTCTTGGCCAAAGTTAGGTTAGGATAATATTAAAACCTTCACAAGCTTCCAAGGTTTTCCCTGAGTTTTTAAAGCTCTGTGTGGCAAATTACGTCATACGCACATTTGCATATTGGTGACGTCATTGCACAATTATTTGCATAAAGCTCAGTGGTTGTCAACATATACTACAATCTATGGTTGCTGGTTGCAGCAATGGAGAGATCACTAAAGCAAAACTTTTTTTTTATATGTAAGCTTTTAAACCATACTTACTACCAAACCATACGAGGTTTGAGCTAAAGCAGTGGGCCTTGAGCTATGTAATAATATGTATACTCATGGACTGATTCAAAAACATGTTTTATTTGTGTACTCCTGCTATTGTTCTGTGCATTTTACTTGGTATTTATTCAGCATGACCTCTCACGTAAACAATGTCATCCTGGCTTACTAAGAAGGGCAGTCCACTTGATGTAAGATTCTCACATGTTTTACGGTTTCTTTAAAAAGAGCTTCAGAAGTAAACGTCTTTCATCTTTTATATTCTGCATAAACTATTTATTTGTTATTGAACAATTTTGAGAAAGTGTGGCTTCATAATTGCTAAGATTGTGAAATACACAAAACATATACCAGCCAGTTTTACAATTTATTGGAGGTAATGAAAGTCTGCAGCCTCCACCTGCCCTCTTCATTTACCCTCTTCTACTCCTCTACTTCTTTCTTCATTTTTCCTCTTGATATTTCTACAGGACTTGAGTTGTGATTTGAAGCTGTTCATGTGCAGTGTAACCCTGTCTGACTTGTGCACAGAGGTCATTTCCAACCCATCTGTGGTAGCTTATGAACTTCTTCCTTGTGTTGAAGAACCAGAGGTTGTCAAATCTGCCAGCTTCATACTATATTACCTAACCCCATGCTGGATTTCTTGTAGAACATGCTACATCAATATCTTCCTTTGTATTTTTGTAGTATGTATGTGTGCGTGGATGTCATATGTCTGCCTATGTGTATGTATGATGTGTATAAGCTATTGGACACCTTAATTTCCTTCTGGATAAATAAAGTATATATCTCTATCTATGAATAGATACAGAATTTAAATATATATTTACATTTTTCTAATCCATACTTTTCTACAGTCAATTCCTAAACACTGTTTAATAAATATAGTTTGTGGGAAACTCTTCAATTACCCTCAAACACTGCTTGCGTGCATGTCAGTGGCATTAATAATATTGGTAGTCTTTTAGGATCTTCCAGTTTTCCCTCGTTGTACCATTAACATTAAACATTTACAGATTACAACCTGCAGCTACAGTTGGCCTTAGTGTAAGGCCTCACAGCATCTTTCCTGCCTAACCAGAAGGCCAACGCAACTGTATGTTTCCTATTAACCTAAAACAAAACCCCAGTGGAATCTTTGTGAACGAAGCCAAGGAATAAAACAATGTTGTTGTGTTATCTGTGCACTAGTCTATATCGACAACGATTTATTTACGGGATTGTTCCGGTGCTGCCAGAGGTTCCGCCAGATGGCCCTCATTTTCGGCCGGATGTCCATATCCTTCCGCTTTTTGTGTTGGCATTCTAAATTCGATTTCTGAGGACTAAGGCACAGCATGCATTCATGTTGTTCAGGGCCGGCCTATGGAGAGAGGTCGAGTCAGGTTAGTAGACATGACGTTAGATTAAGGTCAAGTTCATTGTCATGTACTACTGAACAAGACATAAACACAGGGACAATGTATGCCTAAAAAGGAAAGCAAATTAATGCTCCTGCAATTTTTTAGGATTGATCATATAATAAAGATTACTATAATGTATTTACTTTCATGTTGAAAATGAATTAATTTAAAGGTGTAAGCAATGTACAATTTGACAAATAAATAATAAAAAGGTTATAGTGCTAAATGGACTACAGTATTTGTGCAGTTTGAATACTGTTTCTGACAGAAGGCTCACTAGAGGCAATATTTATATTTCTGCAAAATACATTCCCAGTATGTAAACTGAGAATATAAGCTTTAAATTATAGGGGTGTAATGGTACCAAACGGCAACATTGGGTGCTGGAAAATAAAGCCAACGAGTGAGTTTGGCGATGGTGATTTCAGGGCTGTTTCATGTCAAACAAAGGATCTTACTCTTTAACAAACATGTCTATCTCTGTAGGCCTCCTTTCCATAATGTTGTCAGACATTTAGAATAATAATCTGAGCCTGTCAGTAACAAAAACCGCACTTTTAGTAGACGCAAACTGACTGTAAACATTTGTCCTATAGAGTTACATTGCAGCCCGGTTCACGGCTGCTGGTTACGCATTCCTGCTCAATACTGGACCAAAGATTTCAAAAGATTTCCAGGATTTCAAAGATGTATTTAAATTAGCACATATTTAATAGATAATGCCTCATTTGCATAATTAAACATAACAGTTAGAAAACTTGTAACACAAAAAAAATCGTTGTCGTAATGTAAATAATCAGCTGGCGAAGTTTCATGGTGATATGTTTTAGTTAAAATATTTTCCCTATTCACTTAACATGGGCTGCAATAGGAAATTGGCATCACCAATTTCAGTATTTTTCTATACTTTCCACCACTTGGATCTCTTAGGACTTTTTATATTTTATAGAGGAGACTTTTGTGAGTAATCAACATTTACCACATTTTCAAAAAAAAATGCATTGAGTTGTTTGCATTTCTTTAAACTAATTTAATGATCCAGACTACCCAAAGATGAAGTTTAAACCAATGTGTGCCTGCAGAAAATGAAAGCCCCTCATCATGAAATTACATTAACTGTTGTATTTTATCAAACCTAGTTTGTTAAACTTTATTTTTTTAAACCATGGCCTAGTATGAGTAATAACAAACGTCTATAGCCCTAATATATGTTCTTAGACATAATAATTGAAATATAGTTGAAAATCCTGAGATTCAAGAGTAATTTGAAAATAAATTGTGATTTCCACAAAATATAGTTTTATTTGGGAAATATTACAAATAATGTGCATTTCTTTATCAAAATAAGGTGATGAGATTTCAGAAGTTCATCTCTTTTCACTCAGAAATTGTTTTAACAGTTTTTGAGTCCTAAATTAGATACGTTGATGTCTTAAAAATGTCTTAAAAAGCATTGAATTTGACTTTTAAAATGGAAAGAACCATTCACTCATCATACTGGTAATAAAAGTCTTAACATCACTTCAATTATGAACCAGACGCCAATATTTCTACTTAAATGGATATTTCACCGCTGGAAAGCTGAATATATCTTTAAATTGGGTCACTAATGTAGTATAAATGTGAAATTGTTTTTTAAATTGGTGCCTTCTAGGCCGAGAAAAGCCAGGAAATGTGTTTTTGGCTCATGTGGATGAAAGACACCAAATCCCAGAATGCACTTGCTTCGCTGCTCTGAGTCCACTCTCAAGCCACGCCTACCGTTTACAGACAGACAGTGAGACGGTCAACTCAACTTTTATTGTCATTTCAACCATATACACGAAACAACGTTTCACCGTGGCTCAAGTGGTTACACAATTAAAATATATAAAAATGACATTATATAAAAACGACATACGAAACAGGCTACATTTAGTGCACACACATTATATGCTCCGTAAAGTTCAGCTAACACATACTAGCATTAGCGCTTGGTAGGCTGTAAACACATATAAACACAGCCGTAAATTTGCATGGAATGTAGAATGGTCGGCATCTAACAGTCACAAACTCCAGAGTTGGGAGTTTCGTTGAAGTTGGATGTAGTCCAGTTTGTTGTCCAAAGAGACACTTGCAAGCAGAATTGATGGGACAGGTGGCCAGCTAGCGTTAGCTTTCCACCTAGCTCTAGGAGTATGAGCTAGGGACATCCTCGGCGTTTCACCGCTGAGGATACCCCCTTACTGGTTAGCGGCATCGAGCAACACAGCAGGCTGAGGTGCTGGTCTCCGTAGCAGGCAAAACTTGCGTAGTGTGTCGAGTATTCCATCTGTAATAAAGTTTCCTGCATATTCTCCGATCTGTACCAATATATCCCGGTGGTACATGTGTGCGGTAGTTTGAATGCACATAATTGTTGTTCTAAAATTTCCTTCGGGATGAATAAATCTATCTAAAATCTTCTGCTGAGAAGTAGGCTAAGCGATGATTCAAGATGGCTGATGCTTGTTTTGGCTCGACAGTCTTTGTGTAAAGATGACAGTCCAACCCCCTATGGGCAGGTTGAAAACATGCGGAAGTAGCCCCTACTACTGACTGTAGTCCATTGCCTCCGATGACGGAAAACAACGATTTTTGCGTCATCGGAGGCTTTTTTCCAGACCCATAATACAGAGATCTCTCGTCTCAGGGGGACATGAATGAGGGAAGCACGGTCATTCAAAAATACTACCGTGTTCGATAGTTACGTATTGTAACTCCAGATTCTATGAGTATAGGCGCAGCCCTCTAAGCTACGCTATTGGGTTTATCCCTTCGCGCATGTGCAGTAGTGAAGATTTCTTTCCCGCCCTTGCGTAGCACGGGCTTTCAACTACGTCCGCAGAAACTGTCTATAAACAGAGCGGACCCGTTGCTCATCTCCCAACATCAGCTTTTTCTTCAGCTAATGTTACAGGAGCAGGTGGCCCGAATCTTAGAGGGCTGCGCCTATACTCATAGAATCTGGAGTTATAACTCCGCGTTATAAGCCTGGATGATAGCCTCGCACAGCCAGTGAGACAGACGCTGTTTTGAAAGGGCCGCTCCTTGGGAGTGTTCCCTATAATGTACAAACAGCTGCTGTGTCTGCCTTATGTCCGCCGTGCGTAAAACATACTGTGATAGCGCACGCACCGGACACAAATGGTGAAAAGCTTCCTCCGCATCGTTGTTATGAGGCGGGGAGAAAAACCCTTCGAGGGAAAACACTCTCGACCGAAAGGAATTTGTCAGAACTTTCGGTGTGAATGAGGGGTTAGGCTGTAAGGTGGCTGCGCTCCCGTCCCCTCTAATGGAGAGGCAGGACGGCGAGACTGACAGCGCACATAAGTCGCTCACTCTCTTGGCTGACGTCAGGGCAAGGAGAAGCGCCGTTTTTAGTGATAATAACCTGAGAGAGGCTTGTGCCAGAGGCTCGAAAGGAGGCTTCCCCAAAGCTCGAAGCACCAGGGCTAGATCCCATTGGGGTGTGAGAGAGCGCACGGCGGGTTTCTATCACCGGGGGGTGAAATATCGCGCTGTTCAGCTGTGACAGAGCGTCCTCGTGCCACGGTAGTTGCCAGGGAGGGCCCGCCAGCAGCTGAGCCAGAGTTGGGAACCAGGATGCGCTCGTGCGCTCTGGTGCCACTAAAATGACTGACAGATTCTCTTCCTGGATGCGTTCCAGGAGGCGAGAGATCAGAGGGACCGGGGGAACAGCGTATAGGAGGGTTCTGGGCCAGGGATGGTGGGAGAAGGCGTCTACGCCGAGGGGTGGATTGTCCCGTGCGCTCAAGGAAAACCACAGAGCGCACTGTGTGTTCTTTCGTGAGGCGAACAGATCCACCTCCGCTTTCCTGAACCTGCTCCACAGCTTCTGAACAATAGAGGGATTCAATTTCCACTCGTTGTGAGAGGGCTCTCCCCCCGACATTAGGTCCGCCGCCCGGTTCAGGACCCCGGGGATGTAGACTGCTTTGAGGGACAACAGATGACTGTGGGCCCACAGCAGGAGGCTCCTGGCTATTTCCAATAGCCGGGCCGAGCGCACGCCGCCTTGACGGTTTATGAACGCTGCTGCTGTAACGTTGTCTGTCCGTACGACGACATGTCTCCCTATTATCACTGGAGCGAAGTGTTTTAAAACCTTCAGCACCGTGTACAGCTCCAGGCAGTTTATGTGTGGGAGAAGGGGAGGTAGCCATTCTCCTCCCACCACCTGTGACTTGCACATCCCTCCCCAGCCAGTAAGAGACGCGTCTGTGTACACTGTCACGTATGACGTCACCTTGCCCAGGGGAACCCCGGTAGACAGGGTCCGGGGGTTTCCCCAATATGCCAGGTCTGACTGAAGAGAAGGAGGGATGGTCAGCAGTCGCCACTTGTGGCGTTTAGGGTTGAGGCGCTGGCGATAAAACCACCTCTGGATTTTTCTCATGTGGAGGGCGACCCAGGGGGACAACTACGTGACCCGCAGACATCATGCCCAGGAGACGCATCACAGACAGCGCTGACACCGTCGCGTGTGGTGTGGTGCGTGATAGCAGAGGGATCAGTGCGTCTCGCCTTGGCGCTGACAGCCTGGCTCTCATGACAATCGAGTTTATGTCCAAGCCCAGATAAACTATCGATTGTGCGGGAACCAGTGAGCTTTTCTGCCAGTTTATGGCGAAGCCCAGTGTTTGCAGGTGCCTCAGAACTTCCATAGTGTGCAGCGCTGCCTTTTCCCGAGATGGAGCCCGAATGAGCAAATCGTCCTGATAAAACAGGACTCTGACGCCTTTTTCCCGCAACGGCTGAAGTGTCGTCTCCATGCACTTAGAAAATGTGCGGGGGGCCAGTGAGTACCCGAACGGTAGCTGGTTGTACTGGAAATGGGCCCCTTGGAAAAAGAAGCGCAGGAATTTCCTGTGTCTGGGAATAATTTGGATGTGAAAGTATACGTCTTTCAGATCCACAGACGTAAACCACTCGTGATGGCGGACACATTCCAACACATGTCTGACAGTCAGCATGTGGAATGGGTGCTCCACAATGCATCGGTTGAATTGGGACAGGTCGAGAATGGGGCGCAACCCGCCTGACTTTTTTGGAGTGAGAAAGTAGCGGGACTAAAATCCCTCATTCTCCTCCCCCGGAGTAACGCGGGAAATTGCCCCTTTTGACAGTAGCTTCCCTAGCTCTGTCACCATGGCATCTGACTCTGCCTGGGATGACACAGTTGTCTCCAATACGCCAGCGAAGCGAGGTGGGGGGGAGGCGAACTGAAGTGTGTAGCCCCGTGTTATCAGCTTTGACATCCATGAGTCCATGTGTGTCAGCCTGATCCATGCTGCGCTGTGCTCTGAGAGCGGGCGTGCGCATGTCTGTGTGTTGTTTACAGACATGGCCAGCAAGGAGCGCAGAGCCCATTCCGCCGCTGGGCGAGACGTGAGATCGTGACGCCCAGCCCATTGTAGGGCTCTGTCGAAAGGGTGGCGGCCGGTCGCCACCGTGAGGGGCGGGAGCAGCCACCGGGTCATTGTCTTCCTCGTCCTGCTGGCATGGCCGGGGGGAGAGGGATGACTGAGCGGCACCGTTCATAGTGAATGAGCGTTCGCTCCCGCTGTCTGCATAGTGAGAGAGCGGTGGAGCTCCGTGTGCAGCGGTGGGCTGGTGTGTGCTTGTGTGGGGAACGACTGTCATGTTGTCAGCGCACTGTTCAGTGGGAACAAGGGCTGCTTGGTTGAGGGGAAACTGTTCTTTAGATGGGTGGGAGTGGACCTTAAAAGGGCCGTTGTGTTTCCAGCTCTCAACCGTATGGGGACAGACGTTCCCTGCGCCCCGACGCCGCTGTTTGTTGGGTGGCTCGGGGGGTGGGTTAGACCAAAGCGGTTAGGCCGCTTTCATGGTCCTCCGGCTCCGTGAAGCCTGCCGGTCATGTGGAGCCGGCAGTTGCTGCGGAGGGGGGCCGGGCGGAGGAGTGGAGCTCGAAGCATGGGAAAACGCAGCCGCAGCAGAGGCTGTGCGGCGTTTCCTTTCATGACAGTTGTCATGGCGACGGCGCTGCTGTGGAGGAGCCGCCTTCCAAGAGCCAAGCCTTTGAAATAGTTCCGCTTGGTGAAAGTGGGACGTGGCTGTCTGTAGGCGGGGCCCAAATAGTCCATCAGCAGCTATGGGGCCGTACAGAAGCTCGCGTCTGATGTCAGTGGGTAGTTGTGTCATGTGGAGCCAGATGTTTCGCTGGGCCACAGTCTGCCACGCCATGACTCTGGACAATGCCACCGTGGACGCTGTGGTCAGGGTGAGGATCACGGTCATAGCTTTGCCAATCTCTGTGGCTAGCTCCGGAGGAAGAGCCCGAGTAAACGGGGCGTAGCGAAAGACGGGAGCCTTCAGTTTCCCGGGCTGGAGGAGCGCCTCCTCCTCAAACGGCCGACTCCTGAGTACAAACATCCCCGCTCAAGAGGCCGCGAGCGGGGGCTGGAAGCTCAGCCGGAAGCGCTATGCCTCTCTGGTCTGCCGCCTTTTTGATGATCTCCGGCAGATCCAAGAAGAGAGTCTTAGCGGTGGAGGGTGGAGCCGCCTGAGGCAGAGGGGAAGACCGCCGGAGCAGTGCCCTTGGCCATTCCGGAGATGGGAAGAGCCGCAATGGGAAGACATCGATCCCCGTTTCGAGGTCCAGTCCTCCCAGGGGGGAGGAGGGACAGCCGGTGACGAAGGCGTTATCCGAGGGAATCTACTGATACAAAGCTCAATGCTAAATCGGTGAAGTATCCCTTTAATCTTCTCTGGTGTTGTGCTCATGTCACATGATGTTTTCACAATGCAACCATTTTATGACTCTTTTTATGTATGTGTGTGAGAGAGAGGGAGAGATTTAGATGTGAAGTGTGCATGCATGTGTATTTAGTGATTCCACTTGCCAGGGTTTAATCGTCCAATACCAAGAGGTTGCATTGACATTCTGTATTGTGGTTGGTCAGTGGGCGTCCCCTCTGTAGATATATGCCCTTGTATGTGATTTAGCGGTGCCAGTGCACGAGGAGTGTGCCCGTGGTAGGTTGGATCGCACCCAGTCATAAGCACATTTGAATTGTTTCTTTTAATAATATTTAATTTACATGCCATGCTGATATGATGATGTATAAATACTGCGGTAGAATGTAGCGATGGCTATGTATACTGTTTGAAATGCTTATCTCGTGCAATGTACAGAAAGTGCTCAGGTCATGCTAGTTAGCTTAGCCGGCTAGTTAGCGTAGCATGCTAGGTCGCTAATTGGCTTTTGTCCTTCTGTAATTAGAATGACGTGTGTACGCTGTATCCTACGTGGCTGACCAGGATATAATTCTTTGTTTACCAGGTACATATTGTATTTTTTTGTCTACATATTTGTTCAATTTAATGTCATGTTGTGATATTATATATGCCATTGTACGTGATTTAGCGGGGCCAGTGCACGAGGAGTGTGCCCGTGAATGACGTGTGTACGCTGTATCCTACGTGGCTGACCAGGATATAATTCTTTGTTTACCAGAATAAACCCGACAAGATTGAGAATCCAGTGTGAAGTCTTCAATTATTACACAATGCAGAGATCACATGGGTTACAATGGTGCCGTGACCGTGCTTCTGGAATCATCGCATCGCGGGAGGATTCGCCTGTTCCAGAAGTCGGCTGGTGTTGTGTAGTAGGGAGTGAGTGAGTCGGCTCACCAGAGCGCATTTATCTGCCTGTAGCGCAGGGGCAATATTGTTTTATTTACCACTGGTTTAATGAGTGTTTTCTTACCTTGGTTGTTAAAATAGAGCTGTGCTAGAGCTCTTTTGGTAATCTCTTGCTTTTCTTGGAGAATTTTGAGGTTTCTAATATAAGAAAATACAAAAAAAAAAAATATATATATATATATATATATATATATACACAATACAAAGAAATAAAATAAAGGGCTAATGAGAAGAGACATTACCGTTTTCTTTTACATTTAATTTAACTTTTACATTTACATGTAATTTGGGTATCAAAAGTATGATGTGATCATATACATTTTTTTTTGCAAAGACTGATGTCTTCTATTGGAAGAGTATAGTGTTTTTATACAAAAGGAAGTTATTGAAAGGGTGTTTTGTTTTATTCTGTTTTTGACTTGCAAATAATATAAATTTTTTCTTTGTGCCATATTATGGCAGGTTTAAATGGTTTTGGAAGGGGAAGAGGGACATTTTTGTGCACTCCAATACCGTCCACTGTTAAGGGTACAGCCAGATTTCTGTCTGATCCTATCACATCTACACCCATGCCGGATCTTGAGAATATGTCAGTTGGCAATGATACTTACTATGTCCCTCCACGTTCAGTGGGAGTTGGAGCGCCCAGCGCTGAGAATGAGGGGGCTTCTGTGAATCTGATAGCGGGCATAGCACAGCAGATTGGGATCGCCATTGGTGAGAGCATTACCTCTCATATAGGGTCCAAGTTGCACAGCGGAGTGGGGCCCGATGTTGCAGGGCATACAAACAGCTTAGGTGGGGCAGGCCCTTCTCTGGTGAACTTAGTGGTGAAGTCTGACATTAAAGAGCCAGTGTGCTTTAAGGGTGATGATTCAGATATGTGCACAGTTCATGAATGGGAGACGGTTCTCACAACATACTTTCGGAAAACGGGGACTCCAGTTACTGAGCAAGCTGAGGAAGTGATGAGCAGGCTCAGGGGGAGGGCACGGGAAGTAGTGAGGGTAGTGATTCGTAGTAACCCTTCACTCGATCTTTCTAATGGTCCAGCCCCTATCTTTGATACACTAAAGCAGCATTTCAGTGACACGGTTTTCTCCACCATGCCATTAGCTGATTTTTATGCTACTTTACCAGCCCCTAGCGAATGCCCTTTTGAGTATTGGTTAAGACTGAACAGGGCAATGGAGATTGCAGAAGACTGTTTAAAGAGACAAAACAAGATGATTGATAATCCGTCTTGTGAGCTCACTGCCATGTTCATTAGACATTGTCCCGACCCCGAACTGTCTCTCATATTCAGGTATAAAGCTTCACAGCTTTGGACAGCAGCTGAGGTTCATGAAAAGCTGGTTGAACATAAGAGGGTTCAGAGGTACTCACCTCATTCAAAGACAGCCCCTGCCATCACCTCGCTACGACAAGAGGTCAGTTCAACGGCTCATCCCACAGTGGCTGCTGGTATGCTTCACAATGAGGCCAGCCTAACCTCCATTTCAAATCAGGCGACTCAGGGGTCTGCTGGGCAACTAGAGCACATCATCGCTAGGTTGGAGCGTCTTCTTGAGCAGAGACCGCAGCAGGCCCAGTTTCAGGGCAGGTCAAACCCTCTTTTCCAGAGAGGCCAAAGGAACAGGGCCAGGCCTTCATTGGTCTGTGAGGTGTGTGGGGATGTTGGCCATAATACCCGATTTCACTGTAGGACTGACCATCTCTGCTTTCTGTGTTTTGCGCCTGATCACACAAGTGCAGTATGCCCTAAGTCAACAGCCGTAAAGCCAGCTGGCATGGTGCCCACAGGACCAGCCACCCCAAGTCAGGGAAACTAGAAGGCCAGCATTTGGAGGGGGTGAGTGTTGAGCCTTTTATTGATCCCCCAGTAATGAAGGACGATATTGAATCGGTTTACGAGAGTGTGTGTGAAAAGTTAAAATTAACGAGTCAAGTAATAATACAGAACACACAAAAACTGCACCCTCACGATGATCTCTTCTATGAAAAAGTATTACTTGGTGGCAAAGTTGAAGTGAGGGCTATGCTGGACAGCGGTTCTATGGCTTGTTCTTTAAGCTCCAAGATATGGAACAGAGCCCTTCATTGACACCTTCAGATGTAATTTTGATTGGGTGCGGTGGGTCAAGGACGAAGCCTCTAGGAGTGTGTGAGCTGGAGATGGAGGTGTACGGCTGTCGTGTGGCCATCCCCACACTCGTCGTTGAAAACCAGGGGGATGACCTCATTGCTGGCAGTAACCTCTTGAGATATTTGATTCGCCAGTTGAAGATGTCTAATAACTTGTGCGATGACATGTCCGCCTCTGAACCCAGTGAAGCTGAGAAGCACCAGCTTTTGAGTCTGATCGCTAACGTGGAGACGTGGGCTGGCAGTGATTCAATTCAATTTCAATTTATTGTTATTTATAGTGAATTATCACCATGGACCATGGTCTCAGAACACTTCACAACAGAAACTGAAAATTTACAAATTAATCAATATAAAAGGCGGAATTAAATATAAAATATAAAATCAACAACACAAAAAGGAATATAAATGGAATATCACAGGTTAAAATTGTTAAAACATGAAATAAGACAACGAATGAATGGTTCAAAAATTATGGATTTTAAACATGTCCATAATACTTTGAATAAAGAAATGTTTTAAGTCTTGATTTAAAAATATCCACTGAGCCTGCCTCCCTAACATTGGATGGGAGACCATTCCAGAGGGAGGGTGCGCGAAAGGCAAAGGCCCGGTGACCAGCTGATCTTTTTTTTATATTTGGAACGATCAGAAGACCAGCATCCATAGAACGAAGGGGGCGTGTTGGGATATATGGTGTAAGTAGCTCACTTAAGTAGGCAGGCGCAAGTCCCTTTAAGGCTTTATAAGTCAATAGAAGAACCTTAAAATCAGCCCTGGCTTGCACAGGTGACCAGTGTAGCGCAGCCAGAACTGGTGAAATGTGGCTACATTTTTTTGTCTTAGTCAAGACTCGGGCTGCCGCATTTTGTACGAGCTGGAGACTTTTAGTCGTACAGGCAGGGAGGGCTGAGAACAGTGCGTTGCAGTAATCGAGTCTTGATGAGACAAATGCATGAATTAGTATTTCTGCATCATGCATTGATAGCATTGGTCTTATTCGAGAAATGTTGCCTAGATGGTAAAAAGCAGTCCTAGTAATAGCCTTTATATGTGGGCGGAAAGTTAAAGTTTTGTCAAAGGTGACACCTAGGTTTTTAACAGTGTCACTCTCTGTGATCACACAGTTGTTAAAATTTAAAATTTGTTTCTCCACTGGGATGCTATATTTGGTTGGACTCACTATGAGCAGCTCTGTTTTGTCTGCATTAAGCAGCAAGGCATTCTTGCCCATCCAGTTTTGAATTTCTGGCAGGCATGCCTGTAATTTCAGAATCTGTGAATGGTTATTTTGTAATAGAGGGACATATAACTGTGTGTCATCTGCATAACAATGAAACTGAACATCAAAGCTGCTAATGATAGAACCAAGAGGGAGCATATAGATGGAAAACAGCATAGGGCCCAGTACTGACCCTTGTGGTATACCACAGCCTACCTTGCACAGTTCAGAAGTAGATTCATTAAAAATGACACGCTGAGATCTATTGGATAAGTAAGAATTAAACCAAGAAAGTACTGTCCCTTTAATCCCAACATGTTTCTCAAGCCGGGCGAGAAGTAAAGTGTGGTCTATTGTATTGAAAGCTGCGCTCAGATCGAGGAGTACTAGAAACGATGCATGGCCACTATCACATGAAAGCAGAAGATCATTTATGACTCTCGTCAGGGCAGTTTCCGTGGAATGACCAGATCGGAAACCAGATTGAAATTTCTCAAATAGGCTGTTGTTAGATAAGTGGGCAGTAAGTTGTTCCACAACAGCCCTCTCCAGAATTTTGGACATGAATGGTAGATTGGATACAGGTCTATAGTTTTGTAAAACATAAGGTCTAAATTGGGTTTTTTAAGTAGTGGTTTTATGACTGCTAATTTGAATACTGCTGGAACCATACCTTGTGTGAGTGACATATTAATAATAAAAAGAACATGGTTACAGAGAATGGGAAATAGTTCCTTAAGGAGACCGGATGGTATTGGGTCCAGTTGGCATGTGGTGGGCTTTGAAGCAGAGACTAATTTCATTAATACATCAGAAGTGATGATATTGAACTGTGAGAAAATGCGGAAGTGGGGGGAGTCTACATCCCCTTCCTCTGCATGAGAAGCGGCTAATGGGCAGACAATTTTTTCTCTGATCTGGTTAACCTTTGATATGAAAAACGTCATAAAATCATTTGCAGTGAAAGCTGAACTAGGGGAGGTGTCAACAACCTGTGTAAGCTTTCTAACAGTGTTAAAAAGAAACCGAGGATTATTCTTGTTGGAATTTATCAAAGTAGAAAAATAAGCTGTTCTTGCGGTCGAAAGAGATCGTTTATAATTTTTAAAACTCATTACCCATGTCAGGCGGTCCTCGTCTCGTTTCGTCACTCGCCACTTATGTTCCAATGATCTACATGTTCTTTTAAGCACACGAGTGGTGTCACTGAACCAAGGGGCTGATTTAGCACGGGAGCGCCTCCGTGTCAGCTGAGGCGCAACAGTGTCAAGTGTCCTGGTAAGAACACTATTCAAGTTTTCTGTTAAAATGTCTAAATTTGGGCCATCCTGGCAAGACTGAAGTAAGTCTTGTAGTTGATCAGCCATAACAGCCTTTGCCTTACTGTCAATGCAGCGGTAAGTGTAGGTATCAGGATTAAAGCTCTTATTTGGGGTGTGAAGAGAGACGTTGAAAAAAATACAAAAATGATCCGACACAGGAACCATTTCTACTGACAAGAGCTGAGCGTCAATACCTCTTGTGAAAATTAAATCTAACGTGTTCCCATGGATGTGTGTAGTATCAGTAGCAAGTAATGCAAAACCTAGACTGTCAGCCAGATCAACAAACGCTGAAGCTCTATTGTCAGAGAGGTCATTAACATGAAAATTAAAATCACCTACTAAAAGTATACTATCGTATTTAGTCACTGCTATGGATAAAAGACCTGCAAACTCAGATAGAAACTCATTATTATGCTTGGGTGGTCGATAAACAGATAAAATAAGAGTAGGTCGTTGTTGGTGCGATCTAATGACCACGGCTAAGTATTCGAAGGTTGTGAAATGTCCTAAATTTAATTTAGTGCAATTAAAAAAGTTGGAATGAATAGTCGCAATCCCGCCTCCTTTTTTCCCTTGCCTAGCAAAGAACAGAAAATTGTAATCTGGAGGGGAGGCTTCTACTAGAGTTGCAGCCGCACCAGCGCTTAACCAGCATTCAGTTAAAATGAGAAAGTTCAGTTCATGCTGGGAGACCAAGTCATTAATGTAAAAGGTCTTACTTGAAAGCGACCTTATATTTAGTAGTGCAATCTTAAGGGGAGTTGGGGACTTAGGGGAATCGCCGGGCGCTGTAGTATGGAAAGAGTGGGGCGTGGCATTATGCTTTTGGATAGGGACAGATAGAAGAGATGACCGACTCCTTCGTCCTGAGCATGCGTTGGTCCTCCTGCATGCAGTTATTACTGGGATAGAAAGTGATTGAGCTGATGAGAGGGGGGGACTACAGGTGTAGGTGTAGCTGGCTCCTGGGAAGGATAGTCAATCATACTTGGGTGGTACCTCATACGCGACAAACTGTATAAGGTTTGTTATCAGCTGACCGGTCCCGCTCATGTTAGGGTGGAGACCATCTGAATTATACAACCCCAATTATTTCCAGAATGAATCAAAGTTGTTAACATAACCCTGGCCGGTTGCAGTAGAGAAATTTAGAAGCCACTGATTTAGGCTGAAAAGTCGGCTGAAACGTTCATTGCCATGTTTTAGAGTTGGAATGGGACCAGACAGAATGCATGATCTGCCTAGGTTCTCGATGGTAGAGGTCAGACGTTCAAAATCCTCCTGCAGTTTAATTGATTGTCGGGACATGACGTCACACGTGCCCGCATGGACTATCACTGTGTGCACTGATGGATATCGTTGAATAAGCAGTGGAATTAGTTTGATAAAGTTTTCCACTTTCCCACCGGAAAGACTGTAAGTGAAGGCACCAGGAAGGGTGACGAATCTGACAATAGAGTCACCGTACGGTGTTCATTTTAGGACATCCTCAGATCTCAGACTCAGGTGTCAGACTCAAACGAAACGGCCTCAGCGTCACAAAAACCTCTCTCATCCTCAGACCAAACGGCATCAGCCTCAGACCAAACGGCGTCAGCCTCAGACCAAACGGCATCAGCCTCAGACCAAACGGCGTCAGCCTCAGACCAAATGGCATCAGCCTCAGACAAAACGGCATCAGAAAAACCTCTGTCAGCCTCAGACCAAACGGTGTCAGCCTCAGACCAAACGGTGTCAGCCTCAGACCAAACGGTGTCAGGCTCAGACCAAACGGCATCAGCCTCAGACAAAACGGCATCAGAAAAACCTCTGTCAGCCTCAGACCAAACGGTGTCAGGCTCAGACCAAACGGCATCAGCCTCAGACAAAACGGCATCAGAAAAACCTCTGTCAGCCTTAGACCAAACGGCGTCAGCCTCAGACCAAATGGCGTCAGCCTCAGACCAAACGGCATCAGCCTCAGACAAAACGGCATCAGAAAAACCTCTGTCAGCCTCAGACCAAACGGCGTCAGCCTCAGACCAAACGGCATCAGCCTCAGACAAAACGGCATCAGAAAAACCTCTGTCAGCCTCAGACCAAACGGTGTCAGCCTCAGACCAAACGGTGTCAGCCTCAGACCAAACGGTGTCAGCCTCAGACCAAACGGTGTCAGGCTCAGACCAAACGGCATCAGCCTCAGACAAAACGGCATCAGAAAAACCTCTGTCAGCCTCAGACCAAACGGTGTCAGGCTCAGACCAAACAGCATCAGCCTCAGACCAAACGGTGTCAGGCTCAGACCAAACGGTGTCAGCCTCAGACCAAACGGCATCAGCCTCAGACAAAACGGCGTCAGAAAAACCTCTCTCAGCCTCAGACAAAAAGTTGTCGAATTAGCTGTTAGCTATACTAACGTTAGCTTGCCTGTGGAGGCTAACGGCAGACCGCTACAATCAGCTAGCGGTTAGCCGAATGAGCCGTTAGCTAAACTAACGTTAGCTTGGCTGTCGACCGGAAGCGTGGAACAGATCGTGCAGTGTCGTAAATCCTCGTATAACAGCGCATGCACGAACATTTTGCGCATGTGCAGAACGGATCGTGCAGGCAGAACCATGGGCAGAACGGATCGTGTACCGACAACATCCATGCTTTCGACCATGCTTTGTAGTGAGTGCAAGTACATCTCGCTGCAGTCTGCGGGAAGGCGGGGCTTGACATCAAGCCCCGCCCACATCCAAGTCAGTCATGCTTACGTCATTCCCCATACGCTCTAACGGACCAAGACCGTTCTCTTAATACATCCATGACCAAGACAGCCTGGTAGAATTTTTTTACTATGAAGAAAATTATTTGGATAAATTTTATATCTATAAATGTAAATGATCTGAAAGAAAACCGAATAGGCTAGTCACCAATTTAAAAATGACATGAAATTATATTTTAAAACCTTAAAAAAGGACTGACAAATAAGAAAGCCATCCGGACTCTGAACATTTACAATGCCTTACAACCTCTTTAATGTAAATTTAATGCGCCCCTTTTTCGTGTATGTATGTATGCATTTAATGTTTTCAATGTGTTTATGGATCTGTACTTGAATAATAAAGTTTTTTGAAGACAAAAAAAAAAAAAAGACAGCCTGGTAGCGAAGCTGATATAGCCTCTTGATTCACATTAGATAGAAACTGATGATTTAGGCTAAACAAACGATATTTCATGCAACAGTGAAGTTTTCATGTAGTTACTACTGATTTCTGATTTTGAAATGATATCCAAATTTGAAAAATGGGTCATTTTAAACCTTGTTAATATTGATGACAATGTGGTCAAACGGAAAACGAGCCATATTTCATTTAATTTAGCCCTCAAAAGTAGAATGGTGTGTTGTTTCGTTATGGACTTTCATATTAACAGCAAGAATTCAGTCACAACCAAATGTACAAAGGGGCGATTTTGCTTTAACAATTAACAGGTGAACCAGAAGCATACAGGTGAAACTCGAAAAATTTGAATATTGTGCAAAAGTTCATTTATTTCAGTAATTCAACTTAAAAGGTAAAACTAATTATATAGACTTATTACATGCAAAGCGAGATATTTCAAGCCTGTATTTGTTATCATTTTGATGACTATGGCTTACAGTTTATGAAAACCCTCAGAAAATTTGAATATTGTGAAAAGGTTCAATATTTTAGGCTCAAAGTGTCCCACTCTAATCAGCTAATTAATCCAAAACACCTGCAAAGGGTTCCTGAGTCTTTAAATGGTCTCTCAGTCTGGTTCAGGAGAACTCACAATCATGCAAAACGCTCCTCGGATATTACCTGCACAGTAACACACCTAATCTAAGTATTTCAAAAGGTCGAACACACATACAGATGTCTAGATACAGTAAAATCGCTATGTGATTACCGTTATATCCGAGGGTTGAAGTTGCATTTTAACGGGGCAGTGCAAGTTGCGGCTGTGGTTTAGCTGAAGCTAACGCAGCCTGAGCTTTCACGTTACAATATAAAAGGTGTTGACCGTTGACTTAACTAGCACGCAAACAGTTCATTTACATGTCTACGAGCATGTTAGCAAACTACACCAAAAGACAAATACTGAGGAATATTGATAGAAAGCAGGGGAAACTAGTAGGATACTTCCATACTTTTTAGCATTGGCTAATTAGCAACCTGCCTTCCATCAGATGTAGCTTCCGAGCTAGCTAGCAGCTAGCCCCAGAAGCTCATGAAAACAAGGCTTTCACCGGAGCAGTCTTACGTTATTTCCGAACCACTCTTTTCGTTTCAAAGTCGGAAATCAAATGAACGAAAAAGTACACGGACCCAATTACAGTTCACTGTTGTTGCATGAAATGTCGTTTGTGTTTAGCTTACATCAGTTTCTGTCATCTAATGTGAAACAAGAGGATATGAGGTTTGCTACCGTCTTGGTCCGTTCGAGCCATAGACTGTATGGTTCGAGCGTATGGGGAGACGACGTAGGTAAAAAAAAAAATGACTGACTTGGATGTGGGCGGGGCTTGATGTCAAGCCCCGCTTCCCGCAGACTGCAGCGAGATGCTCCTCAGTGAGTGTGCGTCCTTCTGCTCCGGTGAGTTTGCAAGTCATCATTTATTTTTCTTGTTGTTGTCCCATTATATATGTGTTTGATTGAATTTCGAACACCTAAATACAATTTTAAGTTAGCAATTCGCTCTGCATTCATTTGCTGCATTCATTTGCTGTAAAGTTTCGTGCATAACATTAATGACTAATACATAGCACACAGAGTAAGCCAGAACCCAGCCGTTTGGTCTGAGGCTGATGCCGTTTGGTCTGAGGCTGATGCCGTTTGGTCTGAGGCTGATGCCGTTTGGTCTGAGGCTGACGCCGTTTGGTCTGAGGCTGACGCCGTTTGGTCTGAGGATGAGGCCGTTTGGTCTGAGGCTGACACCGTTTGGTCTGAGCCTGACACCGTTTGGTCTGAGACTGACAGAGGTTTTTCTGACGCCGTTTTGTCTGAGGCTGATGCCGTTTGGTCTGAGGCTGATGCCGTTTTGTCTGAGGCTGATGCCGTTTGGTCTGAGGCTGATGCCGTTTGGTCTGAGCCTGACACCGTTTGGTCTGAGGCTGACACCGTTTGGTCTGAGGCTGACACCGTTTGGTCTGAGGCTGACAGAGGTTTTTCTGATGCCGTTTTGTCTGAGGCTGATGCCGTTTGGTCTGAGGCTGACGCCGTTTGGTCTGAGGCTGATGCCGTTTGGTCTGAGGCTGACGCCGTTTGGTCTGAGGCTGATGCCGTTTGGTCTGAGGCTGACGCCGTTTGGTCTGAGGATGAGAGAGGTTTTTGTGACGCTGAGGCCGTTTCGTTTGAGTCTGACACCTGAGTCTGAGATCTGAGGATGTCCTAAAATGAACACCGTATCACCGATACATAGAATCTGTGGGGCTGAACCATAACAGCCATTAAAATTCAGTGAGTAGCGCCAGGGAAGCGGCTGGCTAGCCGCGATGCTGTTGGCATAGCTATCCGCGTCTTGGCTTCCTGGAGGCAAGAGGATGCCCTGAGGGTCACTGTGGACGGAGGCAATTGTTGAACTTTGGCTATTCTGGAGATTACAGCTGCTGATGTCCCTGACAAAGTTGGGACTGTAAGAATAAAAAGAGCTGTGACGCTGGAGCCTCAAAGTGAGCACTTGGTCTGGGGCAGGCTGCAGAGTGTGGGAAATCTCTCAGTTGGCAGTGCTGTCATTGTAGAGCCCACCACCGCAAGGTCAAGACACAGGTCAGTTCTGGTTGGAAAGACAGTGGCCCTGCTGCGCAGTGATGGATGGCTTCCCCTGAAGGTGATAAACCCCTTAGAGAAACATGTGATACTAAGACGTAATGCCAAGATAGCAGACGTATATCCCTGCATGGCATTGGAGGACTTTGACTGCTTTGATGTGAGTGACACCTCACAGCATTGTGTGCAGCAGCAGACACAGGAAGCAGCTGACATATTGACTGAAAGGCAGGTTGTGTCGAGCCTGACATCTGATGCTTCCACCATAGCTAACGGCTGTCCCAGAAATGGCGGATCCAACGGACCTGGAAGCAGTCCCAGCTCTGTCTTACGTGACTTAGGATTGGCAGACATAGATGTAGATTCATGTGATGTGTCTGCCTCCTGTAGAGAGAAACTTGTTCACCTGTTGACCCAGTACCAATCCATCTTCTCAAAGGATAAGTTGGACTGTGGAAAGGCTACAGACTGCCTTCATAGAATTCGACTCAGTGACAAAAAGCCTTTTCGAATGCCATACCGACGCATTCCACCGAACCAATATGAAAAGCTCAGGCTGGCTTTGGATGAAATGGAGGAACGGGAGATCATACGGAAGTCCAGCAGTGACTATGCTTCACCCTTAGTCCTTGTCTGGAAGAAGTCTGGCGACCTAAGACTCTGTAATGACTTCCGTTGGATAAATGCTCGCACCATCAAAGACGCGCATCCCCTTCCTCACCAGGCTGATGCTTTGGCAGCACTGGGTGGCAACGCCTACTTTTCTACCATGGACCTCACCTCCGGCTACTATAATGTCGAGGTTCACAAGGATGACAAAAAGTTTACAGCCTTTTCATCGCCGTTTGGACTGTACGAGTATAACCGCCTGCCACAGGGGCTCTGCAACAGTCCGGCGACATTTATGCGGATGATGCTCAACATCTTTGGGGATCAGAACTTCCTCAGCCTACTGTGCTACCTCGATGATGTCCTGGTGTTTGCACCCACTGAAGAACTGGCAATGGAACGCTTGCAGATGGTCTTTGAGCGCCTCAAGGTTCACAACCTAAAGCTTGCACCGAAGAAATGCAAATTCCTGCAGCGATCGGTGAAGTTCCTTGGGCATGTTATTAGCGCTGATGGCATTGCTACGGACCCTGAGAAGGTGAGGACCATTACTGCTCTATCAGAAGAGGATCTCATGGAAGATGGTACAGCTACCCCATCGCAGCGGAAAATACGGTCGTTTCTGGGAATGGTGGTCTTTTATCAGCAATTCATCGAGGGCTGTTCCTCTATAGCCAAAGCGCTGTTTGGGCTGACAACAAGGAACAAGTCCCCTCGTACGAAGAGGACAAAGCGCCGACCACTTCAGCGAACACTGACAGCTGCAGACTGGACTGGAGAGTGCATCCAGGCTTTCCATCAGCTGAAGCAAGCCTTACTGGATCAGGTTGTTTTGGCTCATCCGAATTTCAGTGAACCCTTCCTGCTCTCAGTGGATGCATCCTGTAATGGGCTTGGTGCAGTGTTATCTCAGGTGCCTCAAGTTTCATCATTGGCTGAGAGGACACCAGTTCACAGTGTGGACTGACAATAACCCGCTGACCTACATTCTGTCCAAAGCAAAACTAGACGCGTGCGAACAAAGATGGGTCGCCAAACTTGCACCGTTTCAGTTTGATATTAACTATATTCCGGGTACCAAGAACATTGTCGCAGATGCCCTGAGCCGAGAACCCTTTGTCCGACCAAGTGCACTCCATCGTCTGACGAGGGTTGCATACAAAGAACTGCTGGGTGAAGCTGATGCTGTGCACACAGACAAGGTGCAAGATGTGTTCCGCTGGTCTAATCATCCATTTGACACAGCCTCTGATGTTGAGCCTGTTGTTGTTTGCCAGTGTGCATTTGTTTCCCAATCTGGTGCTCTGTCTGAACAGGAAGTGGCCGCCGTTCTTCAGTCACGCAAGCTGCTGGACACTGATGTGGGTTCCCATGCGATGCTGCTGCCACAACTTCCGCAGGAGGTGATGCCATCAGAACCAATTGGCGGGGAGGTGCTGTCTCATGATCAGCTGATGGATAAGCAGAGGAATGACCATGTATTGAGCAGAGTGATCTTCTATGTGGAGAGGGGAAGGAGACCCTCAAGGAGGGAGCGTACTAAGGAGTCGGTTGAAATCCTCCGGTCGCTGAGATGTTGGGAGAAGCTGGTGATGAAGAGAGGTGTGCTGTATCGCATATCAAAGAACGCCATTACTAAGAAGAAGACTTACCTGTATGTGGTTCCTGCTTCGCTGCAAGCAAAGGTCTTGGATGGAGTCCATGATGGGGCAGGTTATCAGGGCCAACAGCGGACTTTGTACCTGACCAGGCAACGGTTTTTCTGGCATGGCCTGGAAAAAGATGTTAAGGAATATGTGAAATGTTGCAGGCGATGTGTGCTGAGCAAGACTCCTGAGCCGGCGGCCAGAGCACCGTTAGAGAACATCATCACGACTGAGCCACTTGAGCTTGTTAGTATAGACTTCTGGTCTGCTGAAGATTCTGCAAACAAGTCATTGGATGTGCTTGTCGTCACCGATCACTTCACTAAAATGACACATGCCTTTTTGTGTCCAAACCAGTCTGCCAAGTCTGTGGCTCATCAATTGTGGAATAACTATTTCTGTGTTTATGGCTTTCCAAGACGCATTCACTCAGATAGGGGGGCAAATTTTGAGAGTACTCTGATAGCTGAACTCTTGAGTCTTGCTGGTGTCGATAAGTCCCATACTACGCCCTACCATCCTATGGGCAATGGATGCTGTGAGAGAATGAATAGAACCTTGGGCAACATGATTCGGGCTCTACCCCCGAAAGCCAAACACAGATGGCCACAGGCGCTTAAGTCCCTTACCTTTGCATATAACTGCACCATCCACGAGACCACAGGTTATGCACCGTTTCTACTGATGTTTGGGAGAATACCAAGACTGCCCATCAACATGGTCTTCAGCACGGTTCTGGATAACCCTGAGGTCATGAACTATGACCAGTACGTCCAACACTTAAGGAGAGATTTAAAAGAGGCCATGGCAATAGCACAGACTGCAGCTATCAAGCAGTTAAAGAGACATGCTGACTTGTATGATTGTAAAGTTCGAGGAGCACCTGTGGAAGTTGGTGACCGTGTCTTGCTGGCCAACAAAGGAGAGCGGGGTAAGCGAAAAGTTGCTGACCGCTGGGAGAATGCTGTTTACCTGGTGGTTGGGATGAATGCTGACAGCCACACATACAAGATTCAGCATAGCAACACTGGCCAACAGAAAACAGTACACAGGAACTTGATAACGCCAGTCAACTTCCTACCCCTTCATGATGCTGCCTCTGAAGACAGGATGTCTGACATGTCTGAATCTGATGATTTGAGTGATGGCCGTGATGCTCAAGTAAAAACAGATACTTCATCAAGAGGAGCTGAGTACAGGACGAGGGTCTGGGTCTCAGCATTGCCGTCTGAGGGGACCAGCGACATGGGTCTGGATGATGATGGACAGTCCTCCAATGCACAGGATGTGGAGCATGAGGGGCCAGTTGAAATGCCACCCCTCCCCAATGACCCAACACTGCCTGATAATCAGGATGAGGAGTTGCCTGCTCCTACTCTTGGGGCATCGCCATCCTGAGAGTCAACTCAGTCGGAGGTTCTCCAGATCATGGGTGTTGACAATGTAGTGCCCGAGAATAATAACAGACCTGTCATTAACCGCGCACGCACGCCCATCCTCACAAGGCGACGTGCGACTGTTTCACTCTCAGTTGGAGGCTCATTGAGTCGTGTCAGATCAAGAGCAGGCCGGTTTTTAAGCCTGTATCGAGACTAGTTGAGATGATGAATCAAATGGTAGTTTAGACCCGGTATTGCTTAATTAAGAGTAGGGGTCTATCTGTAAGTTTCCTTTTTCTTATGGGCTAATACAATTCCTTTTTTTTTTCTTGTCTTCTTTATGGTACTATGATGATACCTAGTATGGAGGAATGTCCCTCTGAAAGTTTTATTTGCTACACCAACTGTGACGGTTTTGAGTCACAGGGTGTTGATGAGAGACTGGCAAGAAATGGGTCTCCATGTGTTTTTGTTTGTAATTTGAGGTGATTGGCAGCCACAATGTGTACTTAACATGTAACAGGCATGTTTTACCTATGAAGGGTGAGGGGTTTGGCCGGCCTCTTTCTCTTTTAATTCTTGTGAGGAATAGTCTTTTGACTGGATTGCTTGTGGTTGCTCTATGGCAGGGTCTGCACCCTCAGAACTGTTTTCTTTTTTTTTTACTCATTGTAGCCCACATGTGCCTCAGAGTTTTGGGTACCTGGTGTGTGTTCAACTTACTGGTCAGTTTGTTTTAGGGATGTTGTACTTTTTTTTTTTTTTTTTCTCTCTCCATTTATTTAGTGTGGACAAGTGGAATTCAGCAGGGGGGAATTATTTAGTGATTCCACTTGCCAGGGTTTAATCGTCGAATACCAAGAGGTTGCATTGACATTCTGTATTGTGGTTGGTCAGTGGGCGTCCCCTCTGTAGATATATGCCCTTGTATGTGATTTAGCGGTGCCAGTGCACGAGGAGTGTGCCCGTGGTAGGTTGGATCGCACCCAGTCATAAGCACATTTGAATTGTTTCTTTTAATAATATTTAATTTACATGCCATGCTGATATGATGATGTATAAATACTTCGGTAGAATGTTGCGACGGCTATGTATACTGTTTGAAATGCTTATCTCGTGCAATGTACAGAAAGTGCTCAGGTCATGCTAGTTAGCTTAGCCGGCTAGTTAGCGTAGCATGCTAGGTCGCTAATTGGCTTTTGTCCTTCTGTAATTAGAATGACGTGTGTACGCTGTATCCTACGTGGCTGACCAGGATATAATTCTTTGTTTACCAGGTACATATTGTATTTTTTTTGTCTACATATTTGTTCAATTTAATGTCATGTTGTGATATTATATATGCCATTATACGTGATTTAACGGGGCCAGTGCACGAGGAGTGTGCCCGTGAATGACGTGTGTACGCTGTATCCTACGTTGCTGACCAGGATATAATTCTTTGTTTACCAGAATAAACCCGACAAGATTGAGAATCCAGTGTGAAGTCCTCAATTATTACACAACGCAGAGATCACATGGGTTACACATGCATGTCCACATTTGGAAAAAATGCTCCATGTATATCCTGCATACTGTCTGTTCCATCTCCTCAGAGGGCTAGGGGCTGTGTGCACCGGTCAGGCTTGAATGCGCGAGTTAGCAACAGACAATGAGCTGAGGAGGCAAGGCTCCAGGCCTGTCTCCCTGGAGAGCACCTGTGGCTAAGGAGCTTGTTATTGATCTAAGTAGGGGGAGAAATGAGAGACAGAGGGCAAGCAGGGAAGCACCTCTGCCCTTGCCCTGCCCTCAAGTGTCCCATCAGACAGAGCTGTGAGTCTTTATCAACTCCACAGCCTGCCTGAGTCAAAAAAGAAACTACTATGAGGAGGTCCAAAGTCCCACAAGGATGAAGACTATGTTACTTGAGGTCAAATTTAAACGAATAAAAAAAAAAACTTTTCTCAAAAGCATTAAGAATTATGTTTATATGCAACTACTTTGTAATGCTGAAAAAATGAGTGCTGTTTTATATCATTCTCAATTCAATATCTTTGGGCTTTTGACTGTTGATTAGTCTTGCCTATTCCTTAATGAATATATGTATATTTCTTAATGCAGTATGCAATTGAGTAACATATGAACATAATTCAGAGGGTTGCTTTAAAAACAAGACTAGTTTAAAAAATTAGGCTTGAGATTGAAATGGAGTAAATAGAGAGAAAATATGGGCATTTTTGCGTTTTTACTTAGCTGTTTCAATCCCCCTCCGGCCATACTAACTGGCATTTTCATACATTTTAATGTGCAGTGGAAAAATAAAATTATATATATAATTTAATTTTTTATTTTGTTACCCCTAAAATTGCATATGGCCCCAGCCTGATCCCTCCATTTGAAATGGTCTAAAACTGCCACTGACTAGACCTGAAGTTAGGGCTGAGAGATATGGCAAAAGATTTTATCACGATATATTTTCCCATTTTGATTGCTATCGATATTTGTCACGATATAGTTTTTTTGCTGATACTGCCTGTTCAAAGCTTCCTTACTGAAGCCAGAAGAAACCAGAGGTTTAATTACACTTTAGGATATAGTCTATTAACATATATATAAAAACAAAACATGCCATTACAATATTCAGCACAATGTTTTTGTTGAGGAATCACATTATACATTCACATTATGACATGCCCCACTGGTCAACAGAGCAGTAGTGCCCTATACTGGCAAAAGACAATTAAGAGTAGCCTTCTTTTCCTTATATAGAGTCATCTTAAAATTACGTTTTCCTTTTTTGTGTCTGCAAAATAAACAAGTGCAAACTAAGTGGGTAGTTAGTTTTGGCTATATTTCTTTTGGTTTTGTAAACAACCTAAAACTTCTTACATTAAAAGCAACATATTAAATGTAAACTCCTGCCAAAAAAAGCATCTAAAATATTAGGAGAGGTAGCAAAAAACCAAACAAAGTAAACAAGTGCATGTGTAAACAAGTGTCTTTCCCTATACAATAAGAAATAGCGCTCGTTATATTTTTGCTCCTTTTTGGAATGTTTTTCATATGGGGCAATGGCCACAAAAGACAACACAATTGATTATTGTTTTGGTTCAGCAGCTACAGCACAGCTAATGCTAGCGCTGTTAACAGCAGACAGACTAACGGTACATACTATGAAGGTAAATATGGTGCAAAATGTGAGAGCTTGTAGAATACGATGTGAGAACTTGAAGAACAAAAAAATCGGAACTTGTATGTTAAAATTTGCACTTGTAAAAAATATTCACACACGTGATCTGAATTTGAAGAACACATGACAGCTTGTAAAAAGAATCTGAACTTGTAAATTGAAATTTGCACTCGCAGAAAATATTCACACCTGTATTCTGAATGGGAAGTCACAGAAAAAATATTCACAAATGTGTAGATTGATATTTACATGAACAGAATGACAGCTGCAAACTTGTAATGCAACATTTACTCGTATACTTTATTACTCAGGTTCATTTTCCATCACAATCACAACTCAGTGATTACAACCTCTCAAATCTGTCACTGCAACTTCACATGTGTACTCTCTCGCATCACCAAGTGGGCAATCTGCGCATCAACTTTTGCAACACTTCTTGCGATACATTTGGTGCAAAACTAATTTGTACCTGTGGACTTAGGCTGTGGAGCTCTGAGCCAACAGAACAGGCAAAGCAGGGTTTCTATCGCCAGATGAGGGACAACTCTGTCCAGTTTATTTATGTAGCATGGAAGCTTGGTGGAATAGCAAGCTAGGGTTAGCTAACTAGGTTCTAAATAAATACCTTTATATTATCTAAATATTTTTTAATAGTCAAACTGAAACACTGGCGGTGAGCTCCAGGTCCTGCAGCCGCAGACGGACCGTCATCAGTGGGGATTGGCCAGCATAGCAAAGCACATTGCTATTGCCAGAAAGCTTCGCTGCCGACCTCGACCTGATCGGAGTTCCAGCGGGACATGGAGAGCCCCACACCCGGTAGCAGCGGCCCATCCCCCGGCCATGACCAGAACTTGCTTTGCTGATGTTGTGCCCACATTTTGGATCCCTGCCAAGAATTGCACCCGCTTGGGCAGCAACAATAATTTCTGCACAATGAGTGTTCCTGAACACTCATTTCTGCTGAGAATTACATCCACCTCGCAAGCAGCAACAATAATTTCTGCCGAATAATGCAGCTCTTAACCCTCATTGCTACCGAAAATTGCATCCAGGTAGCAAGACAAATGCTACAGAGTCTGATAAAACATTGATGTCTCTAACGTTCTAAAAGTATAATCATCATTGATGAACATGACAAAGAAATGTATATAGCCTAGTTTTTAAATAGTACTTTGCCTTATAAAATCATTGTTTTCCCTTGTGGATGCAATTTTCGGCAGGGATGCGGAACTTGGCACCTATTACCCACTGATGACGGTCCGTCTGCGGCTGCAGGACCTGGAGCTCAACGCCAGTGTTTCAGTTTGACTGTTAAAAAGTGTTTAGAAAATTAAAAGGTATTTATTTAGAACCGGGCTGACTGCTAGTTAGCTAACGCTAGCTTGCTATTCCACCAAGCTTCCATGCTACATAAATAAACCGGACAGAGTTGTCCCTCATCTGGCGATAGAAACCCTGCTTTCCCCTTTCTGTTGGCTCAGAGCTCCACAGCCTAAGTCCACAGGTACAAATTAGTTTGCGCCAAATGTATCGCAAGAAGTGTTGCAAAAATTGATGCGCAGATTCCCCACTTAGTGATGCGAGAGAGCACACGTGAAGTTGCAGTGACAGATTTGAGAGGTTGTAATCACTGAGTTGTGGTTATGATGGAAAATGAACCTGAGTAATAAAAGTATACGAGTAAATGTTGCATTACAAGTTTGCAGCTGTCATTGTGTTCATGTAAATATCAATCTACACATTTGTGAATATTTTTTCTGTAACTTCACATTCAGAATACAGGTGTGTGAATATTTTCTATTAGTGCAAATTTCAACTTACAAGTTCAAATTTTTTTTACAAGCTCTCATGTGTTTTTTTTCTTTGTGTGACTTCAAATTCAGATCACGTGTGTGAATATTTTTTACAAGTGCAAATTTTAACTTACAAGTTCAGATTTTTTGTTCTGCAAGTTCTCACATCATATTCTACAAGCTCTCACATTTTGCACCATATTTACCTTCTTATACTACTTTTAACCTGCAAGCTGTGTGTGTGTGTGTGGACTCGGGCCAGCATGAGTCCTCATTTTTAAACTCTGTGTGGTCGCCGAATGGTACCTGTCCAGGTGATGGAAAAGATTTGTTGTGTTCCTTATCGCTTTTGTGAAATCCGAACCGTTTTCACACAACTGACGTGTTATCCTTTTTATCAACAATGTCTTCAGCTTGAGAGGATACACACTTCGACACCAGCAATAGACAAACGCTCACAAAAGGAAGTGGGCGTGCCTGGCAACCCGAAGAGCCAGCCTCTGACAGTTATCGGGTACATTTGTCCAAAGCTTATCCTTATTGACCTGAATTTTATCGCAATCCCGTTTTGAGATTGTTTTATTGCCCAGCCCTACTTGAAGTGCACTCTCCTGTACTGTAGGCTCGGTGAGGTTTGAGGAGTGGGTGTCCTAGCAGCCTCAGATCATGAGGGGCCACAAAGTGCAGAAACACCGTCACAACTGATCAGTGCTTAACATGCATAATTGCGAACCATATGATTTTCTTTTCACTTGCAAATGTAGCTACATTGATTGTGTACTGGGTGTGGCTCATTTCTGCATGCACAGCAGTACTGTGATTGAATTGACCCAGCATAGACACTGACTGAGCAGTGCAGCTGCTGCTGATGTAGTGCTGATTGGTTGCTTTTGATATGCAGCTCGTGTTGACAAGGTGTTAGTTGAAGAACAATTTCAGTTGACGTTGGTCGTAATTACTTAGAGAAACTCATCAGAGAGTGAGAGACTTTATTCAACATTCCACATGCCCAGAAAAAGATAGGAGCAACAACCAATTTTTTTTCTCTTGCTTGCAAGCAGGGTGAAAGTAAGGGAAGCAAGGGTACAGCAGTAAAATATCCCCTTGCACCTGAGGAAAAGTAAAGCACATGTTGAACAAAGAAGATATTCACCCCAGAGTGGTCATGTTGCCAAAGTTTGCTGTTGTCCCCAAACACAAGCCTTTGGTAGAAATGGTCCAGAAAAATGTTCTATGTTAAATTCTTTAACCAGAGTAGCCTACTCTAAACCACCCCTTCCACATGAGACTTACTACAACCCATTCTACTACACATTATTGTTGTATCTGATGATTTATAACTTTGACTTATGTTTAATTATGCCTACATATATTCAATTTAAATGTATTCCATATTGTACTATGTTATTGAGGTTATGGTGAGAGAGTTGGGGCCCTGTGTATAAGAGAGGATGCAGATGCTGGGTCTGGAACAATGACAGGAAAGGGGTCCTGATAAGTATACGTCCTGGTAAATGTGTATTCTGTCATTCTATGGCGAATAACCAGTTTAGGCACAGTCAACTAATGACCTTGGAGAGGCCTACAGGAAACCTATGTTCAACAGTGTACGGGAACACGTTTGTTATAAGATTATGCTATGAGGTTGATTACATTAGCAGAGGGGCCCCAGGAACACACATACACCCTCCCACTTTAGGTCATACAATGCATAGAATATATACCCTGTGTGAACAGCAGAACGGCAGAGCGACAAATTTCGAAGATTGGGTCGGTCGTCTCTCCAGATATCCATGGGTCTGTAAATTGATGCTGAAAACTCTGATGTAATAAATCTTTTATACCAAGAGCAGTGTCTACGAAGTTCCTTCTCCATACAACGGCAACACAGTGCTGCAACTAAAATATACCACAAATTCTTAATACAACTTATTTAAATGTCTTTTTAAAGAAAATATAATGCTGTCCAGTTTACATAGTTTATCAACATAACTGGAGAGTAAGAATGGTTGTAAAATGTTTACTATAAATGTTAAACATTTTCAAAACATTCCGTGCAAGTATTGTTTTTATCCACTTTATGAACGGATGATTGACAAAGACCAATCTGAACAACAATCAAATCAGAACCCACAATCCATCCACACCAGAAAGCTCTGTTCGATGATTTCTTTGGTACATTATAGCTGTGCTATAAGCTCATTAGTTTGCACTATAGTAGTCAGATTAGGTTGCCTAACCAATCTGACAGCAATGATTTACAACTGCCTTGGAATAAATGCAGAGGATTTGCCACTTAATGTCAAAATATAACAACCCATTGAATAAATTCCAAAATGTTTTCAGCTACACAATATCATGTTTAGAGGATTGTTTCAATTTGAAATGCTAATTGGTAGAGACCTTGACAAACCTTAAATTTGAATAATAATATCTTTAAATCTCATTTTTGCACAGACTGGAACCACGCAGTATGGCTTGGCGAAAGTAGATTCATATGGTATTACAAATAATAGTATGATTCTCTTTGAGTCAGGGACAAAGTTTGTATATTGATATATTAATAGTTGTGTATAATTGAACTGCACTGCAAAATTGTGCAACTGCGCTTTATACACTACACCATTTTTCGTAAGCTTTAAGTCATATTTAACTGCTTTGAAACATTTATTTATAAATTAATATTGCAGTTGGTTGGGACTGCTGTTACATCTGAGGATATATACCAGTGGAAGACTCCTGTTAGAGAGCCCCTATTATACTCCTTTTCAATGTCATATTTGTACTATTGGGATCTACTAGAATAGGTTTACATGCTCTGATGTTCAAGATACATATTATGTTTCTCATACTGCCCATTGCTGCAGTGCCTCCACCTGAAACAAAATTTCCCTGTGCTTGCTCAGGCAGCACATACGAACTAGCCTGGCATTTTCAATCAGTGACATCACTAATTGAGGAATTTCAAACAGGAATGTGGGCATTTCAGACAGTTGAGAAAAAGTGCTGTCTGTGGGAGAGAAAGCTCCATTAGGAGTGAAATGTGTTTTTTTGTACTTTATACATCTATTACATACTATATAACACACTTAAAGATGGGTAAAATCCAGAAAAGCATAATAGGGGCTCTTTAATGCCTTTGAGAGTATACAACTGAATGTAAGCTTTTTCAAGATTCAGGCTCCAGATTCAAACCTTTGCTCCTCATTGTTGGGTGAATGCATGACAGAATGCGATCAAGTTAACCTTCGAAGGGCTTAATTAAAGCACAAATCAATGTCAGTATTCCCAACCTGTGCTGATCTTGGTAGTGAATGTGCAATTAGCGCATAGGCTACACATTCTCTACTACTCTAAATGTGTAACACTGGAATAAATCAGTAAAAGAACACAGTAATGGCTGCGTAAAGGGGTAATGTTGCATAAAATTAGCACATTACCAGCATGCAAAATATGGCATTTAACTTTTAAGCTTATTTATAGCTTACCTCACAACAAGAGAGAAACTAAGAGTACAGAAAGAGAGAAGAGATAGAAATACTGAAAAACAACTAAACAAATGTGGAGGGCAAAATTAGTACATGCCCAACTTTTTATGAAGCTACATGCCACTGCCCTGGCACTATAGACCGGAAAGTGTGGGTCAAAAGAAAGCTCTGATGGTGCTGTTTGCTGTGCAGAACCCTGCGTGTTTGTGAACACCTAGCCTATTTATTTATGTGCATCCAGATAAGCTTTTATTTTATCGAGTTCTCTTACAGAACAAATCTAACTTTATCAGGAAATTGTTAAAAATAAATGTATTAGAATGTAAATCAGCGTACATGGACTGCTGCCATCCCACTTCGTTGTTCGTCATATTAAAGTCCATGTTGTTTCTATGGAAATGACAAGGTGGAAAGAATTGTGGAACGACTTGTTTTTTCTTTTTAATACATTGCATGTGATTGCAATGATTATGGTTTTCTACCTCATGCACCTGTGATTGTCTTTATTTTTCTAACTCCTTACACATTGTTTATAAAGATGTACACAAGTTATATGTTTATGCCATTAAAACATTTGCTCCTTGACATTGTAGTTATGGGGAGGACTTCTTCTGCCTGTTGAATAAGACAAGGGACCCAAGGGGGGTAAAGCAAGCCCTGATTATACTGCCTTGGTCGGAATCAATACAAGTTGAACTGAAACAATCAGTTGATTATCTGATTATTGGATCAATAGTTAAAGTCATTCTTTAAGCGAAAATGCCAAATATTTCCTGTTCCTACTTCTCAAGTACAATCTTCTGATTTTCATTGTCATACATTATAGGAAACTGAATGTCTTTGAGGTTTGGATTGTTGGTTGGCCAAAACAAACCATATGAAGATGTCACCTTGGGCTCTGGAAAACTGGTCAGCTTAATGTCACCATTTTGTAAAATTGTATAGACCATTGATCAATTGATTTAATAATTAAAATGGGACTACGTAATAACAAAACAAAAACAAGCATATACTCACAAGACAATTGTGGTTGGTTTAAAATACAAACAACCCACAGTCCCCCCCCCCCCCCTCCCCCTACACCAGAATGTTAACTTGTGCAGCCAGACCATACTCCAGTGCTGACACAGCACTCTGGTCATAGTTCTGGCAATGTGAGACTACTGAAATGTAATGAAGCTTGATGTCATGAGTAAAGCAAGTATAGTTCAAAGTAACAAAGTCACTTTTTATAATGCTGTTAATTTCAAAGTAGATTCTTTCCTGTGTTGGTACTGTGTCACCCTCCCTCCACTCATTCATTACTTGCCCTTTGTGCCTACAGGAACTGCTCAGTTGACTCAAGGGATGTGGGAGGAGTATTAGTCACAAAGCAGCTGTTCAGCTTATTACAAAAATTGTGAGAGCACAATATGCACACATCTCATTAAATCTGTTCATATCCACCCTGCAACCCAACATTACACTACATTTCTCTAGTTACCAATAAGCACATGCATATTACAGCCAATATATACAGTTATCATAATTCAACAGGCTGATGTGTGATGCTGCTATAATGTGTTCCAAGTGCGCAATGACAAATTTGAACATTATTATGGCCTTCTGCAGATTGTTACTACACTGCACAACAGCAGCATATCTACAATTTCATTTTCATTTTTTTCCCGAAGACATTTCGAAAACACATGTGTTAGGAGCCAAACCTAGATTTGTTTGCAATTCCATATACAGTAAATGTTGAATATTTATCTCTTAAAGGAGAACTCCGGACACTTTTTACGTTAATCTTGATCGCTATAAATATGCGAGTACTGGCTATAGAAAAAAAAAAAACACAACACGAACTTGCTACAGCTACGCCCTCTAGCTCACACTTAGCTAAAACGGCAGTTGTGGGGGCATGTTCTAAAGAGTGCCTTTGTGCCTCTTAACAGACACAAAATGCAATTCAAATGTCTGTGCAACATGAACAGGGCCCTTACGTGACAACAAGATGCGTTTTCAACTCAGACATCCTGCCGGTAGCTAGCTCGCCCTGCTAGCTGCTAGCTGCCGTCCGGGATGAGTCCATGGCTTCGGTGATAATCGTCACGCAGCAGTTCCGTGTGTAGTTGTAGCTCATCCATTTTGTGTGCGATCGATCTGGCGTTGGTGAGTAGGAGTCTTGGCAGTGGTGATCTGTGTGGTAGTTCCCTTAGCCGGCTAGCAGGCCCGACCGGCATCCTGGCTTCTGCTTTCTCCCCGCCTTTGTCGTCTCCTGCTCCCGATAGCAATCCAGTGAGCGCCTGGTGGTCTGGCTATGTCCTCCAGAGGACAGGTCATGATTTGACATTTTCAGATTTGACTGGTGTGATTTGCCACAAAACGCTTTTAGAGTGCAACAGTCATTTGAAAACTGCGTTTGGAGACCAAGTATAATATAGTATACATGTTATAATTTCTGAGCATTTCATCCATTCATAGCTTCCTTATCCTACAGAGAGTAAATGAACATTTAAAGGCAAATTATTTGCCTAATGTCTGATGCTTTGAACAGGCCACTCGAGGAGGCAGGATTCTTAGTTGCCAAAATAAAACACTTTAAATGGATGAAAATTAAGTCTTGGAGCAGGGCCTGAGTGCTGATGAGATCCTTGAGAGGGAGAAGGCCAGCAGTTTTAATGCATGCACAAGTGAATGAGGATAGGACCTTTTTTCAAAAACAAGTTTATTAAACTGTTTGCTATTTCTTTAAAAGGTTATGTACTTATTAAACTATGAAACTGTATCAACAATTGCTCACGTTGTATAGATGACGTAGAATGTTTTTCCAGTGAGGTAGTGTCTAATCCATTGACTTGCAAATCCTGTGCTATGAAGAACTAAACGTATACATTGTTGTCCAGTATTTGGCTCTAAGGGACCGTTCGGTATTTATGGAATGGACCACCAGAGGAAAATAGGGGAGGGTCATGTCTTTTTATTTTATGCTAAGGGGAGGGTCATCCAACATTTTTTAGTCTGGGTGGGGGGGGTCACCCAACTTTTTTATTCATGAAAAGAGCAAAATTTCAAAGTGGCTTGTTTGGTGCATATTTATCCATGTAGCTCTCAGTCTCGGCCCCCTAGCAGATGGTCTGACCGCATAGCGGAGTTTGCTGGGGGGGGACAGGAGGAGCACTGCCCCCTGGTGGCTCAAACAGGTAATTGCAATGTTTAAAAAATGAGTGGAATAATTACATCTGGCATGACCAGATATTTTATAAATATCTTAAATAACACAAAACAACTAAATGGTGATAGGTAATACATCTGATTTCATATACTGCTTTAGTAGAAAAAATTTTACCTGGCTGACGATGGGAGCAGCAGGACGCAAAAAACGAAAGTTACTGTTGCACTATTCTGGACATCACCTTGCCAACCTTGCAATAAAGGTTTCCTAAATGCCATGTATATAAATGTGATGTCAGCTTACTAATTGATTGCGGGTTTTGTGTAGATTTGGACTTTTATACGTTTATTCCACTTTGTTTAAACAGTGAAGTGGAGAGGCCTCGTTCACCTGTTTGGAGCTGGCTGGTGAATGTGACGCCTTGCTGGATACACCGTGTCATTTACCTTTTTGTGGATCTACTGATCGCTGTGGATTACTTTTTTTTTTGTGTCATTGGATTACGGCAAAATAGGGATCTTTTTTCTCAACATGTCTTAACGTTTTATGGTGAGTTTGGAGAAGCATCTCAACAGACTGTAGGTCCAACACTGATTGTTCACTGTTACATTTTCGTTGAATTTAAGTGTCGTGGCATTCCGCCACCGTCTGTCTATTGCGTTCCAAGACAGCCATGCCGCGATTGGATTTCATAAGGGCAAATTGTTAAATTGTTACAGTGTAACTTAAAATCTGCTTTAAAAATAAACATATATGTTTGGGAATATAATGTACCTATGTTCTAAAATATACAATGACGAAGCCTAGTGACAAGTCCATAGCAACCAGTGTTGAATTGGTTAGCCTATATCCCAGTGTCCTTTGCTGAATGGTCTCAATGTTTTATTGTTTTATTTCATATGAATACTAGTTTACTAGAGGAGTAACTTAGTATCTGAAGTAATGCAGTAATGCATGAAGTGTGCATTTAGTTTCCATGCTTATTGTGTTTCCACAACAATGTTAATGAGTAAATCTACTGAAATGGCCACCACACCATAACAGAGGAGTGTGATGTGTAAGATGAGAATGCAGAGGTTAAGTCATATATGTCATGGTTGTAAAAATCAAGTGGTATCTGTACTTCTTTGCTAAGTGCAAACTTGCATGCGAGGGGAGGGTCATTCCTTTTTTTCAAATCACTTTGGAGGGTCATAGGAAAATTATTACTGACGAGGGGAAGGTCACGTCTTTTTAGGTTAGAGGCCACAAAACTCCTCCGGTGGCCCCTTAATTAAATAACGAACAGTCCCTAAAGTGGACAATATTCAAGTGTAAATGCAATACAAACAATGCAGCTTCATTTTCCATTTAAACAAGCAATATGTAGGTCACAATTAAAATTAAAATGCATTTCTAACTATTTGAAAATGAAATTGCAAACTTCATTTGACTTTTAATTTTCAAAGACTTAACCTTAACCTTAACTTGCGTAATAGTGGACACTATTCAAATGCAATAGGTAAAACAGTGCCCCCAGTAAATGCATTAACATGTTACTACCTCGGTCTCAACATGGAAATGTTGCACTGTTGGGTTTATTTACATCCTTATGCTAAAGCAGTCAGACCTGGGTAAAGGTAATAACTTGCTAACAACTAATGTTAGCTAAATTGAGCTACATTTAACTGACCAACCCGTTCTCATTTCAAACTCGTAAAATAAGGACGTTTAGACAGTGGCTGTCAGCGTCTGATGTGACGAAAAAGGCATCTTTCAGCGTGTTTGTGTTACGCACCGGGGAGTGCAGCAGTTAGATTTAGCGAGTAGTATGTATGGGCAAATTTCCGCATAAGGAGTATGGTTGGGGTGGTGGATGGGTCAAACACAGGACTTTCACCCAGGAGAGCGGGGTTTGCGTCCTGCTTGTCATGCTTGCTATAGTTGTTTTTTTCTTAGGGTTAGGGTTAGAGAATGTGACATGGATACAGTGCCTTGCAAAAGTGTTAACCCCCCCCTCTGCTAAATCAGTAATTTCATTAGCCGATAATCTCTGAGCTAGCTACTGAACGTCAGCTAACGTTTTTTGACACTATGATGGAACTAAACCTGACAATGACTATAAGTCACAGTAATAACGACCAATTTGACACAATGTTCTAACATTCGAAACTGAACATGGTCCAGAGTTGGTCTTTGATTTTAGACGTGGGGCTCCCTCACCCACTCCGACTCTGATAAGTTTTTAAAAAGGGCCAACAATGCTTGTATTTTCTTAGGAAACTTAATTATTTTAATGTTGACAACAACATTTTGACTCTTTTTTTAAGTCCTTTATCGAGAGTATTCTCTCCTACTGTATTGTATGCTAGTATGGACATTCAAAAATCAACCATAGGAACAAATTGGGGAAGATTGTTAAAACCTGTGGAAAAATCATTGGTAAGCAACAGGTAGACCTGTACCAACTATATCTGACCAGATTGGCACAGAAGGCACACAAGGTTTGCATGGATACAATCCATCTACTTTCAGTGGAGTTCAAGCCGCTCCCTTCCGGTCGTAGATATAGATATCCTAATGTAACATAGTAAAAGCATGAGGTGATAAGTGATGCTGTTAGTATCATTTAATAATCAGAGCATATAAATAGTGTGATTAAATAAGTTGAAATTCATTTAAAAAGTTATGATAAAAATGTTAAAAGCAGTTTAAAAAGTATTATGTTTGTTTTATGTAGAAGATAATGTATTTCTGAAGACTGTCTAAACCAGCATTTATGGGGTTAATAACGATCGGCAGGAGATGTACTTGGATTCTGGTCTCAGGTTTTTTTTTGAGGAGAGACAGAGGGGGGGCAGGAGAGTGAAGCCAAAGAGTGAGCGTGACACAGAGATTTTCTGAGTTAATTAGGAAGGAGTAGTGCACAAACCAGTGTGTAACTTGTGTCTTATGATTGTTTGCACGACAATTAGTGAGAAGAGTGACAAGCTGCATATTGAGAACCGGAAGGAATTTCTAGACGAAGTTCAGAGACTGTTTACTTTTGTGCTACTGCTAATGCTAACGCTTAGCCACCTTGAAGTATAGGCTAGAGTCAGTTCATTACAAGTGAACGACATTTTCTAGTTAAAGTTTGACTACCTCAGTTGAACAGTTTGAGGGGTTTATCTGCTGCTTTCGACCTGAAGACAGGGAAGAGACTCAGACAGAGCTTGGAGCAACCAGAACTTCACTCGTGAGTTTTACTGGAAACGTGGAGGAGAAAAGAGAAACCGACGGAGTTCGTGTTGAAATGCTGATCGGATGCTGAGCCTGCTTCGGTGACTGTTGGAGAAAGGACGGTACAGAAATATTAACTCAAGGTATCCTTCATTTTGTTTGCTCGCTGACGAGTGAAACGGCCATTAAGTTTTGGGCCACAACGGACACAAGAACTGCATCAGGCCTGCTACAGTATTTTAGTTTTATAATAATTTTGGTTGCCGGCTTTAGATTGCATGAAGGTGTGTGTGGGCCCACAAATTATGTTGGTTTAAGTGACTTTGAAGTTGGTAGGTTTTTTGAATTAATCCATTTAAGGGTTAATGGTGTTTAAATTGTTGTCTGTGCATTTCTATATGGTACAGTATTGACAGTTTTCATTAAAAAGAGGGACATTTTATGGTGAAGGTTTAAAAAAGAAAAGAAAAAGAACAATCATATCGTTATTTCATTTTCTTATTTCATTGGAAATGATAATTTCTTTATTGAGCAAATAATTGAGATATATTTTTCTAAAACCTTGTGTTGTGTTACTTTATTATTTACCTGGAAAAATGTTATCATTTTATTCTGAGAGAGACATATACACATATGGTCACAAATCTTTATTAAAACTATAGTTTAAGAAAGGTGAATTCATAGGTAGGTTAGAAAAACATTTCATGTATGTACTTTAAAAGAGGGATCCAAGATAACATTTAAAACTGAGTTGATCAGGATTAAAAACACATTTGGTAAATACTTTAAAAGAACCCAAAAGCCCTGCCCTCATCATTATAGGGGAGCGCTACACTAACGTCAGAACCAACCGAGCAAAAAACTAATTCATTCCTATGGCAATAACCCAATTAAATAAGATGTAGGGAGGGGTATGACTGAAGGAATATATGTGAAGTAATGTGCAGTAGTTTTATTTATTTATGACATTGTGCAATATAGTCCTTTTACTGTATTCTATTTATTGATTGTGTATGTTATGTGTTAGATAAATAATGCTGTAGATGTCTGGTTCAATGTTTGTGTTGTGAATTATGTGTCAATATGCCTGTACTGTACAACAAATTGCCTCTCGGGGACATTAAAGTTTTCTAAGTCTAAGTAAGTCTAATTAGCTTATAACACTAGTCGTCGGGGCAGAGGGTAAAGTAAAAAGAAATCGCTATTTCTATACCACTAACAAGGCTCAGAATAGCACCACACTTCCATGGTAGCATAATGAGGGTCCCTACATGTAAACCGAAGCATTGAGAACTTTGTAAGTAACGGCGTGTAACCAGTAACATAGCTCAAGCACGGCGTTCGTCGTTCGACTGGTCGTGGCTACTTTCCCAAGACGGCGCCCGCATATATACATGAACGGTACGGTCTTTCTAAACTATCTTTTTAATAAACTGTCTGTATACTTACAAAGTTCTCAATGCTTCGGTTTACATGTAGGGACCCTCATTATGCTACCGTAGAAGTGTGGTGCTATTTTGAGCCTTGTTAGTGGTATAGAAATAGCGATTTTAAGCTAATTATCGGTTTGCAATGAAACTGGTCACATTCGATTAGCATGAAAACATATCCCAGAGAACGGTCAACTCGGTACACATATGTAATTAACCCCTGGGTTCATTTTGCGCCGGATTTGTCCTTTAAAGTATTTTGCTTTAACAGGAAACACACGGTGAACACTGAATAACCACATAAGGAAAACCTGATGTATTGCTGTGCCATCCATCTGGGTGTCGAGGAGGGACAGCACATGGACATCATCCTCCATTCTTAAGCCTGATGAACTTATTGTTATGCTTTTCTGATGTAGACAGACCCAGTTTACTGTAACAGTTTATGTGAATCACTGAAGGATCTCTCTAACTTAGTTATAGGTTCAACTTATTTCCTGTATAGGCTCTTCTATTGTTACAGATGCAAGATAGAAATTACATATTTTTACAAATACAGTTTAAAGAACTAGCAGGCTTGAGTGCAAGGATGAAACAACCCCATTGCACTAGTTCACACATGTGAAAAGTACTAGATTAACAGGGTTTAGATTAGAAAACATCTGGAACTGGCCAGCCAGATTTTCACCTGTGAGCAGATCGACAGTAATACTGTGTACTGTTACAATCTAAATCTTTACTCATAAATGACAATATCCTATGTCGTTATCTTGAAGATGAGTTATAATAGTTTTATTAATAGCCGCAGAGAAATTATATTTAAAGACTTAATTGATATTTGCCAATTGGAATGTTTTTGTCATGAAACAGTGAGATTGAACACAATGACCACATTTTTTAAACTACTGACTACTCTTACCTGGCTCTGCAGATTTTCCACATACCTTGTTAAAAGTAACTGGAGACTGCAGTGAATTGTTTTATGGTTCAGTACATTTGATATGTACATATGACACAAGTTATCTTTCATCTAATCATTGGTAACTGTTAAGGGAAAATTTATAATATGTACATTTGTGTATATGTTATGCATGCAAGAAGTTTAGGATGAAAATGAATATGGCCTTTTCATGAATAACTTACATTCTGACAAATCTTAATACCATTAATGTCTTCCTATGATTTGATTATTGTAGATAATAGCATTACACTTATGTACTAAAAGAGAAATCAACTGATGTAGAAAAACAATTTAATTAATGACTTTATTGCACATAAAAAAATATTTAAGCATACCAATACACAGAAGTGGACCACGGTCAGGGGGAGTTTATTTATCCTAAGACATTGAGGTAGTAGACTTTCAGTGCTAAACTTTACAAATAGTAATAATCATCAGTAAAACAATTGACGTGATAAACACAGTATGCAAATAATAACATTACTTTTATCTAACACATAGTTTTAAAAGCCAGTGCTGCAGTCCATATAAGTAATGGGTGGATAGGGAGAAGACATTAAGAAGAGCACAGGTGGTAAAGTTGAACATTGATATGGCTACAACTTGTAGTACAAGTGTGTTTTTGATAGACACATAACATTAAAATCTATCAGCTATCTCCCCTAAATGAGAAATGGCCAGGTGATTGAACAAAACAAATTGTGTAAAATAAAATTAACTTATTCACACAATAATAGTCCTGGGGACTTTCCCAATACCCAAATTTGTACCTCCTTGACTCACCGGGTTGTGACCCAGAAATCATTCTCAGTGCACCATGTTGAAGGACGTCCCAATTCCTAAAATGCACATCGAAGAGCGAGGAGGCTCCTCAGAGGAGTTACAATCGAGGATACACCAAATTATTCTCTGCAGAAGTCTTTTCAACCGTGGCATGTAATCAATAAGGTGTGACACAGCATAAGGAGGAAGAGAGAGAGCGATAATAGAGCTATATCCGCGGGCCATAGGTTAATCTAACGTTAAGGATCGGGCCAGGCGCATTATACAAATTAACATTGTGATTAATAGTGGGTGGGTGAAATAATACACAAGGAAAATATTAACATTCTCATAAATGTGAACATATCAGAGCTGTGGTCGGGCAGACAGCTTCATTTGAAAGTGCGTCTGAGAGACGCTCGAGAAACAGCATCTTAACTTCATTAGGATTATTTCAGAAGTGAAAGGTCAAGTTCGGTTTTCTCTGTCAAGTTTATAACTACAATTCGTTTTGCTGCTTTAATGTCCGACGATATGAGCTACAGTGACATTACTGGGCGTATGGAAATCTTTACAAGCAGCCTCTCTAATCATTAAAGTAAATTGTTATAGAAAATACTAGGGGTGAACGGTACATGTATTCGTATTGAACCGAAATGGTACGGGTGTCTCGGTTCGGTACATGAATTTACACGGAGAATACACGGTATAAAAATTAGGACTGCAACAACGAATCGATAAAATCGATAAAATTTGATTATTAAAAAAGTTGGCAACGAATTTCATTATCGATTCGTTGTATAAATATGCCACTCAGTCGCGGAGATAAAAAAAAAATAAATTGAGTTGAGCGCAGAGCGGAGCAGCGCGGAGCAGCGCAGAGCAGCGCAGCGCGAAAGAAAAGAAAAAAGAGCAGAGCGGGGGTAGAGGAAATACGGAGAGACCCGTAACGTTGTCCTGGTGATGATTCAGCACCTAAAACGTAAACATGTTGGAGTCCTTGATGAGGAGGAAGGGAGTTCAACAGCAGGGTAAAGTCACTACAGAATCCTACTTTTGTTCCGTTTTGAAGTGAGGAACGTAACGTCTCTCCAGTAGCTCTTCTGGTGCTGGTGTGGTATTTACTCGTTATCCAGCTTGACAAGCATGACAAGCTAGCGTTAGCTCGTTAATAACAGTAGTAAAGCAGGGATGGTATAATTTGCAAGTTTTTATTCACTCGCCTTTTTCGGCCCATTCATTTTTCAATCTATTGTCATGTATATATTCTGTGCTTTGTCCCATATCAGTTATTGTTGACAAATATATTTGTGTGTGTTGTACTTTTTAATTTCATTTTAAAGTTCTTTTATAGCACTTGGTCATCTTAAGCTGTGTTTAAATGTGGTGTACAAATGAACTTAACTTGCACTTACTACAATGATGGTAATAATTTAATGAATAAGCTTCAAGTGAACGTGTGTGTGTGTGTGTGTGTGTGTGTGGTCTGTATCTGCTCTTTGGGTTACTTACCTTTACACATCTATTAACTAAAACAACAAGTATGTATGTAAGTATGTATTGATGTAAATTAATGTTTTTTTGTTTTTTTATCCGATTCATCGATTAATCGAAGAAATAATCGACAGATTAATCGATTATTAAAATAATCGTTAGTTGCAGCCCTAATAAAAATAAATAAAACTTGCGTGCAAATGAATTAATGTAATGTGGAACTACTGTTACATACGCGTTTCTTAGGGACACCTAATCTGTAGCCCCGCCTTAGCTCTGAAGCTGCCAAGCTCCGCCTACATGTCGAGTCGGTCCAGTGAGTCCACAAACTAGCAAGCAAACTAGTCCCTTCCATATACAACCAAACACGGATGTACTGTAGCTGTATCCCTTCTTGCCTCGACCACAAATGGGTTCCAGGCCCATTTGCTTCGCTGTTTGCTCCGCTGTTAGCTCCGGCTTTTAGCTCCGCCGTTAGCTTCGCTGTTTGCTGCTAGCTCCGCTGTTAGCGTGTGAAGCTAACGCCACAATTGGCCAACTTCTCTGTGTAACCGAAGCTGCTCTTTTAACCCTTGTGTTGTCTTCCCGTCAACCTTGAAATAAACACTTTTTTTTCGACGTTTTTGACGCCTTTTTTTCACAGTTTTTGCTTTTTCCAACGTTTTAAATTGTTACATTTTTCTTTTACACATTTTTAGTAGGGATGTCCAGATCCGATCACGTGATCGGAAATCGGGCCCGATCACGTGGTTTCAGACTCGATCGGAATCGGACGTTACCTCCCGATCAGGACTCGGATATACATGTATATATATTCTCATTATTTTTTAACACATCTATAGTTATGCGGTGGCACAGAGTTAGAAAAGTAGCAAAGTAGAACACGGAAGCAGCTTGAAGCGGAAAGCGCGAGTATGTCTGCGGTCTGGAGGTATTATAAAGTTGATGACAACAACATTGCCATAGCAAACTGTGAGATATGTAACAGAAGTGCTCTGTTTGTTAACAGAGTTGTTGAATGTTAAAATAAGGTTAATTAAATAAAATATAAGGAACATCCTGGATCTGTTTTTTCGCTCTTCTTTATTCTTTTTTTATATATTATAGAAGTATCGGATCGGGACTCGGTATGGGTAGATACTCAAAATCAAATGACTCGGACTCGGACTCGAGGGCAAAAAAACCTTATCGGGACATCCCTAATTTTTAGCGCTTATTTCTACGTCACATATTTTCTGATATAAAACAAAAATTGAAAACGAGTCAGTTTGACCCGAAGTCAACACAAGTTCCAGATGGAGTCTGGAGATGATGTGGGGTAGTCTACTTCTTGTTTACTGTTTACATCTTACTTTATACGCTTCAGGCTGTTGCAGCTAGCTCAGGGGACAGACTGTATGACACTAGGTGGTACAGCCTGAGACATGCACAATAAAAAAAATTGCCTTCTGCATTTTTGTTATGCTTTTCCCTCCATTGTACCGAACCGAACCGTGATGTATGAACCGAACCGTGACTTCAGTGTACCGTTCCACCCCTAGAAAATACTGACACTACTGATACTGATACTGGATGAAGAGCTGATCCACGCATTGATGATAGATAGATAGATAGATAGATAGATAGATAGTGTGTGTGTGTATATAGCCCTATATACTGTATATATTTGTATAGTTCTTTTTATACAAACATTTATAGTGTTTTACTCTAAAATAGCCTCTAAAGGCTATAGCCATACTGTTATCTATGTAATATATACAGTATATATATCTACATAAATATTGGCCTATAAATATGTGTGTGTGTTAACTACAACAAATAAAAATGTTCAACATCTGAACATTGTTATCAAATTTTGCTAGTTGTGAAGTAAATATATGTTGCCATAAACACTGTTCTGCTCATCTGACACATTTACAGTACAGCATGACAAAACAATGGACAGCTGATACAGCTGTGCCACACTTCATGTTTAAATGACATCGCTTTTATACAACGGCTCTGTGGCAAAGATGTCTCATGTTTGTTAAATGCCAATAACCTCGACTCCTTTCTCCTCGAGTCTTCCTTGACTCCTCAGCTGGAATCTCCTGTGGGCAGTACCAAGATGCCAGGAGAGGAGTAAGGGATGCATGCAACTGGGAATTGGGAAAGGGTTCAGGAGTGCCAAACCTTATGTGATGGTGATGTTCAAAACTGCCACTTGAACAATGAAAAAATGCAGCCATAACACTGTTCACAAACCTGCAGGCTTTGTCTGTCAGTACCTGACTGGCAGCAGCTTTTCACCTGCACCGCTGGGTGATGTAGGTAATGCAGTGTGGAGGGCAGTGATGACATGCAGGTAATGCAGGTGGATGTTGGTGACCTCTTTGGGTCATTCTGTAGTCCATATATCGCCGGTCGATCATCATCATCATCTCTCCTTCTCTCGCTCTCTGTCAGCTACTCACATTGTTTGCCTTCCTATAAAATAAAAAATAAAATCAGAGGTTTCCCCAAATGTATTAATACTCCCCCCACTGCCTTTTAGAAAAATAACAGGAATTATTGTATTCAGATTTTTAATTATATCACTACTAATGCCTGAGTCTGTGGAGACAGAAACAGTTTGAAAAAGTTCAAACAGGGAGTGAAATTGTAGGCGAATGATGAAAATTAGGAGAAAAAACAAGAGTGTGATTCCGGTCCTTTTGGGAATTCATTGTATGAAAGAGTAATGATTCAAACCTCATCATCTTCATACATACTTTAGAACGGAAGATGATGTCCGTGTGCTGTCCGTTCTCGGCACCCAGATGGTGGCACCAAACACGCAATACATCAGGTTTTCCTTATGTGGTCATTCAGTGTTCACTGTGTGTTTCCTGTTAAAGCAAAACACTTTAATGAAGACGTAAATGATGGCAATGCATAATATACAAACCAGCTTCTCAGACCATGTATATGGAGGTTTGCTTCAGTGTAGGACCATCATGTATGGGCTTATTTTTAATACCCCAAAACATTTCCTCACAGTTCTCACATTTTACTTTATTATGACATAATTAATCAAACTAAATACCATACTAACTGTTTAATGAATTGACAGAAGAGGAAGTCTTTCTAATTGCATAAAGGGAATGCCTTAAAATTGATCAGATTCTGACTACCTGTGATGAGCTGATCCTCAGCACTACAGAGTGAAATATTTGGATAACGTCAGCTGTGCCAGGCGTTATGTTACAAATAGCCTGCAGTACATGTGAATTTTGCGGACATACAGGAGCTAAATCTGTAGATGGAAAAATCAGCAGTTACTTAGTTGTAACCAGATTGTACGGTGGCCGACGGGGGCAAACGCCCTGCAACTTAAGAAAACACATGCAAATAGACAAAACACAAGCAATTTAAGAAAACATCTTCATTAATTTGACAACACGTGCAGCATTCAGCAAACGCTCTGCAAATGCACACAACACAACCAAATACATAAACGCGCTGCAAATAAAAAACGATGCAAAAAGAAAAGCACACAAACCCCGAAAACAAATGCAACAAAAAAAACGCTGCATCCAGATTACAACAAAAAGAACGGAAGTTCTCCAGGCTTCTAGAGGGAGCAGCTAAGTGGAACAGCTTGATTTTTGACCCCACGGGGAGAGAGCGCTCTGAGTCGGTTATGGCTGCAGCCTGGAGACCTCCCGTCTCATGCCTCCCGTCCATAGACTGTATATATATATATATATATATATATATATATATATATATATATATATATATATATATATATATATATATATATATATATATACATATATATATATATATACATATACAGTCTAGGCTCCCGTCTCATGCCCTCCCGGCTGGTGCTGTCCCCGAGCTTCGACTTTTCAAAATAAAAGCTCGCGTCTGGTCCCTATGTCTTCGTACTTTGGTGTTGTGAGAACTAAACAGTACGGCAATCACAACTTTTTCAGCAGATGTCTTACTTACAACACGATGGAGTTAGCAAAGCAGTTTTGTGTTTATATGTGCGGGCGGGATTTATTCAGTTTGATAAATCCCACGGTAAATTGGCTGGTTTACTAAACAGGGAGGGACTATAAATCCTGTCTGTTTTTAGTTTTTTGTATTTCAAGAACGAATTGCTCCACAATATGACTACAGATTGATCACTTATTTTGTTGGTAACCGTTGTTGTATAATCACAATATTACACAAGAGGAGGCCTACACTTCAGTGATGCGCCTTTCGGACCTCGAAATGAAACCCTCTCATGTAATATGGCTTAAACAAACGTCAACGTTAAATTCTGATGCAGTTTTAAATGTTTTATCACCACGAGTTTACAGACGTCTCTGCTGATTGAGTATCACCTGTGGCCTGAGCCGAGACACACCCACCAAACGAGAGAAAACATCTCAAACATAGACTTAATATTTACAGTCTATGATCTCAAAGCAGTTGCACACTGTTTCACAACGGTGCACACCGTTCTGAGATTGAAAGTGCCCTGCCGGCTCTCTCTCTCTCTCTCTCTCTCTCTCTCTCTCTCTCTCTCTTTCTCTCTCTCTCCCCGTGGGGTCGAAAATCAAGCACTTCCGTTGTGTAATCTGGATGCAGCGTTTTTTTGTTGCATTTGTTTTTGGGGTTTGTGTGCTTTTCTTTTTGCATCGTTTTTTATTTGCAGCTCGTATATGTATTTGGTTGTGTGGTGTGTATTTGCAGGACGTTTGGTGACGTTTAGCTTGTGTTGGCTGGCTGAGTAATCAAGGAAATAGTCTCGTAACTAAATCTATTAATGGGAAATGTATTTATTTCATCAGATACACAGGCACAACTTTAGTAACGTTGACGTTATTCTCTTGTGTGGATGCAGCTGGCAGCAGCTCCTACATGGCCGAACTTAACTTGAATTTTCAAATAGTTAGTAATTTGAAAATTTTAATTTTAATTGGGACCTACATGTTGCTTGTTTAATGGAAAATGAAGCTGCATTGTTTAAATATATATATATATATATATATATATATATATATATATATATATATATATATATATATTTTTTTTTTTTTTATTGGATTATTGCATCTTCATTTAAATTTTGACTCTAAAAACATGCATTTGTGGAAAATTATATTGCTATTGTGGAATTACATTTTCATTTTCACATTTACATTATCATTTAAATTAAGTCTCATATAGGCTTCCATAGGTTAGGGGGTTGCTAGTCGCTTTTTTAAAAAGTGCCTAAATCTAGCGACAAAGTCTCTAAGTTGGCCGCCCCACCCCCGCTGCTGTACAGAGGCTGGTACAACAGTGTGCTGCGTGTGACGTCTTTTGCGCATGCGGGATTGTTTGACAGAAAGACACACACACATACATACACACAAACGCACACATACATGCATGCACACACACAGAGGTTCGATTTATAGTTAGATGTAGCCATTTTTTCTTTTTTTGATTTTAGTTGTGTCTGTATTTGATGCATGTGCCTCAGCCCCATTGAAAATCATGGTTTTCCCTAAATGTGTTTTCCGAGGTTTTAAATAAATAAAATGTTGATGAATGATGAAAAAGCTCTAAAAAACCATTGTACACTACACTCTTAGCACCAAATGGCTGACAGACACAGTTAGCGACGAGCTGGTTAACATAGTGGAGCATTTAGCAGCTGAAGATACAGATATTTCTCTTAGAACTAACAGTGAATATTGGACTTATACTAAACTCAGCAAAAAAAAGAAATGCCCCTTTTTCAGGACACTGTATTTTAAAGATACTTTTGTAAAAATCTAAATAACTTTATAGATCTTCATTGTAAAGGGTTTAAACAATGTGTTCCATGCTTGTTCAATGAACCATAAACAATTAATGAACATGCACCTGTTGAACGGTCAAAAAGACAATAACAGCTTAAGGGCGGTAGGCAATTAAGGTCACAGTTAAAAGAAAATTAGGAAGTAAAGAGACACTTCTACTGACTCTGATAAACACCAAAAGAAAGACGCCCAGGGTCCCTGCTAATCTGCGTGAACGTGCTTTAGACATGGTGCAAGGAGGCATGAGGACAGCAGATGTGGCCAGGGCAATACATTGCAATGTCCCTATTGTGACCACGTGTAACAACACCTGCATAGGATCGATACATCCGAATATCACACCTGCGGGACAGGTACAGGATGGCAAAAACAACCGCAAGAACTGGCCAGTCTGGTGCAGTACATGAGGAGGAGATGCACTGCAGTACTTAATGCAGCTGGTGGCCACACCAGATACTGAGGGCTACTTTTGATTTTGACCCTCCCTTTTTTCAGGGACACATTATTCCATTTCTGTTAGTCACATGTCTGTGAAAATTGTTCAGTTTATCTCTTAGTTGTTAAATCTTTTAATGTTCATACAAATATTTGCATATGTTAAGTTTGCTTAAAATATAATGCAGTTGAAAGTGACAGGACGTTTCTTTTTCTGCTGAGTATATTTGCCAGGTGGACAAAAACATGACTCCAAACTTGTTTCCTCTGTCCCCAAGTGGTCAACAAAATCTGTGATTGCAGCTTTAAAGTAACACAATACAACAATATGAGGGATTACATTTACCTGTTTACTATGAATAGCTGTAATATGTTTTATTTATTCATTGTTTTGTGCATAGTAGAGTATGTCCTGTGAGGAGATTGGACCGGAAGCTGTTGAATTACTTACTGTTGTATTGGTGTCATGTAATTCTGTGTGGGATGGGCAACTTAGTGGCATGACACTTAAATAAAAAATATCATCATCATCATCATTATCATCATCATCATCATCATCGATAGCCATTGTATTCAATATTAAATAAATTAATACATACATAAATAAATATGCCTATAAAATACAATCCTGAAATAAATAAATGAGGCAATATATATATATATATATATATATATATGGCAGGCATATTATGCTATATATTTATAGCAGGCGATTGACAGGCCTAATATATATATATATATATATTAGGCCTGTCAATCGATTAAAATATTGAATTGCATGATTGTCCATAGTTAACTTGCGAATAATCATATGCAAATATGCCTGCTTTATGCAAATGTTTATTATTATTGCAACAATCCAAAATATTGTCTAGAATATTCTCCAGAATAATCTTAAAGGTGCTGTATGCTCAGCCGTATGCTTGGCCAGCAAGTGGTATTTGAGACTCGACGTATTCCGGTGGTAACTCAATTCACATTGACAGTATATGCAAATAACTTTACTCTTGTCGAGAGAAACATCTGGAAGAGCTTTAAAACTGAACTTGCCATTCAAAAGACCCTTTTATTTATCCATTTCTGCTCAAGGAGGTTTGTATCTGCTAGCCATCCACAACGTTACTGCTGCATTGCTTTTTTGATTTCCAAAACTACGGAGCGTCCTGAGGCCCAAATCACAGAAACAAAAAGTTACCAAAAACGTTAGTGTCGTTAAAAGGAATTTGCGTAAACTTATCACATTAATTTTAACAGCCCTAATAAATAAACAGTTGTTAAGAAAAGTTAAATAAATAAATATAATACATGATAAATAGAAGGCTTTAAAGAGACCCTGTGATCAGTGATCTATATTGGCTGATACTGCTTCAAGTGATAGGTGATCAACCCCAAAAATCCTGATCGGAGCACCCTTTATGATAATGCATTATGGTTATTTCTTTTAACAGCCAAGACCAAACCAAAATGCCTTAGTATTGTGTGATACCATCTCTTTTGTAGGGATTTAGCCATAAATACTGTGTATAGGTTTTTGCAGTGTCCACAGCATGTAAGTGAGGCAGACAAGGAAGGAATTAAAGTATAATGTTGCTTAATGTTTTTTAAAATTTTCAAACTTTTAAAGAACTTGTATTACATTTAGAACAGATAAAAAATGTGGGATTTATTTGCGATTAATCGCAAGTTAACTATGGACAATCATGCGATTAATCGTGATTTAAATATTTTAATCGCTTCGAGTCAGTGTCCTGCATCACCCTGTCGGTGTTCTAATTCGCAATAATGACCGGCTCGCCCTACATTATCCCTTACATAGGGCTGCAGGTGTCGCTCATGACTGAGGTTCGAGTGGAAAGGCACTTGAAAAGGGATCTGTCAGTTACCATATTTAAACAGTATACTATTGTATGTAATGTGAAATTATAATTATCTAAGATAAAATACGTGAACGTACATATTTCTGTAGGTTTTTATTGTAGATTATACAGCCTTCAAAGCATATTTGGCTTACGTTGTATTTTATTAGTTACGCTCCCTTATCCAGCCTCTGTGAGCAGAGTGTGCATCATGTTCAATTGCAGTAACCCAGCGCTCCTTTAACACATCTGTCAGGTTGCTGCTGACCCTTTTAGGGAAAAGAGCCAGCTTGTTGTGAAATAGAGGGACAAAAATAGAAAATGTTTTGGCTGACAAGTAGCAGAGGTTAAATATGGTAAAGTTGTATTTCAGAAGTAACTTAAGAGGATCTTTTGCTTTTGTTTGACAGTAGACTAGAGACAGACAGGAAATATCATGCTGTATTGAGAGATAAAGAGATACACTATTTAATTATCATCCAGCCCTAATGACAAGTCAGTGTAGCTACATAAAAGCATGTTTCATATTTGGTTCAGTGATGTTTGACAGTGGTCCGATCTTTGTGTCATGTTTGCCTGGTATAAACTTAAAATCCTGTGTCCCTGTTTGTTTACATCTTTTGACCATGATGACTAAAAAACATTACTGCAAGAGACCAGATAGAAAATGGTATCAAGACAAATGACAGCAAGAAACAAATTAACAGAGAGACTGACACAGAACGCAAGAAAAAAGGGGCAGAGAGTAATGACGAGCCTTTGAGCATAAGGAATACACATGGTGAAGCTGTCCTGGAACACCAGACAGAGATGAAGTAGACTGAGCTCACAAGACACTAGTGTGAAGACACTGGCATTAAAGTCCTCCACATGCCACCTCAAATTCTGCCTCCGGACAACAAGACAGAAGAAATGTCAACCATAAATAAATGTTGCCTGTTTCTTAAACTGTGTGTGCCACAAATAAACTCACACATAAACTGTAAATGTGTGTGTGTGGTTGCATCTATATGAGTGTGGAATGGTTGTTTGAGTGGGAGAGCATTTGTTGGCTTTATCACTGCTGCATGCACTTGCGTATGTGTTTGCATCTTTAAGTGTTTGTATGTTACATGATGATATTGTCCACGCTAAAACACCCCAATAACTATTTCTATGTGGCCACAAAACAATGCACCAAACTATTTGATAAAATAACCAGAGGAATGTTAGGGTATGTAAAAAGGGGGGGGGGGGGGCTATCTACTAAAAGATGAATAACTCAGCTAAACTTTTGCTTCCTTGCTCCAATATTTCTTCTACTGACACTGTTGTTTAAATTACAAGAGCAAAGAGGCACATAAAAAATACAAAACCCCTACTCAAGCACAGTCACCGGTGACTGGTTATTCACTCATCACAGTGGAGACTGTTTAATCCACAAAGCTCCAACAAACACTTGCAAGCATACAACACTTTACAATCCAACTAAATAGAGGAAGACTGGGGCGTTTCAACTTATCCATCCATTCCTCTATCTCTCTGAAGATGTCTCAGCTGTGGTGACATTTATAGAAAGCAAGAGTTACACAAGAATACCATAATGTAAGAAAAAAAACATACAGTACCAGTTTTAAGACATTTAAAAGAGGATATTAAGTTGATACGTTAATACTTAATTACTAATTTGTCAGTGTGAACGCAATGTGATTCTGCCACTGATCATGTGCAGAGGTCCTTAACAGGTTTTGAGAATGCATTGTGTTTGTAAGTGACAAATATACTCAAATATACCAGTTTGCATGCTAAATCTGCTTGGCCTTTGATAGGCCTGTAACAATTCCAAATTTTGCTGGACAATTAATTGTCTCAGAAATAATTGCGATTAACAATAAATTGTTTTTTAGTGAAATAATACATTTTTTATTTATTTAGTACTTTTTCCAACAAATTTAATGAATCCCATGATACATCTTTTGTTATATTTCACTGTTATGTGACCCAGATACGCAGGTTCACAGCCTACAAAGTAAACCATGCCTCTTTATTATCATAAAACATTGTATTTTTTGCTTAAATGAACAGAAATTTGAAAACAGAACATGTATTCCCATCAGTATAAAACAAAGCATTAATCATAAACAAAAAACACAGCATGTTTGATTTCTCTGGCTTTAGACGGCTCCAGCCCAGGATGTTTGTAATTGCTATGGCAACAAGTGACAGCTGCCGCTAGCATAGCTTTAGCTAAACAGTCCGACCAATAATCACTTATATAATTACAATTTGGCACATCTAAACAAAATCAACAATTGCCATCAACAGTCATACCCCTTAGGACCTTAGCAAACAAGATGTTCTATACAGCTTAGAAAAATAAAAGCACAAATCCCTGTGGAACTATGTTAGCATAATTTCCGCTACAGCATTGTCATTTACGGTAACGTTACTAATTAAAGTACCATAGTAGATTAAACACCACGGACGGACTAACTACATTACTTAAACACAAGTTCGAAAGCCGACTGGACATGCAACTTGTGGGGCATCCTCTGGTAGGAATCCATTGTATCGTAGGCTAGTTAACATTGCTGTTAGATGATGCTACGCCGGTATTTCAAGCGCTTTTGATGGATCCAAACAATAGTGTGACCAATCTCATTAAAAAAATAACCGTGATTATGTAAAAAAATTGCGGTTAGACAATTATTTAATAATGGTTACAGGCCAAGCCTTTGAGTGTGTTGTTGGTGGACACTATTGCCCCACAATGCAATCTGGATAGGGGAGCTGGTCACTCCTCGTAAGATAACTCCAGGAAGTTTACAGAAAAAAATATTGGAAAAACATTTGGCCTTCTCTTTACATTCAATTAGCAGTAATATCACAATTTGTTTTCATTGCAATGCATCTTGTATAATTTCCTGTTACAAAATGGTAATGTAGATTAATTTCCTACAAATAACTGCAGATACACTACACTGTGAGATAATTATATAGCACTAGGGGTGTAACGTTTATGTTATGTGTTTTAAGCCCCAACGTCTCCTTCCGGGCAGCGCTGCCTGGAAGGCACTAGGATTAGGCAATGGTTATGGTTATGGTTAGGGTTAGGTGCCTTGAAGTCAACGGTCGCAGCGCTGCCTGGAAGGAGACATTGGGGGCTTAAAACACCATTGAGCGGGTGTAATGGTACACAGAAGTCACGGTTCAGTTCATACCTGGATTAGTAGTCACAGTTCGGTGCATGTTCAGCACAGTGGGAACACAACAAATGTATATATATATATATATATATATATATATATATATATATATATATATATATAATGTTTATTTTGAGCAGACAGTGAAAGTGTCAAAAACAAAATCTTCTTGCTGGGGATTGAGGTAGCGTTTTGTCCACTAGCAACTTCGGTAAGCTATTTTCTAAGGAACATTTCAATTTCAATTTCACTGATCAAACACTTTCTCATATACTTTCTCAAAAGGCAACACGTCACAAAAGGCTACAAAATTGAAAAGCATCTCTAATGCTGTGAAATCGAAAATGCAAAATGAATAGAATAATAAATAATAAAACTTGTGCATTAGGAGTTTGAGTGTTGATTTGCACATCTGGGTGATGCCGTCGCGTGTGCGTAGCATGTAGGCTATAATTGTCTTATACACAACTCTCTTTGTTCCAGCTCCTGTGTTTTATTTGTGCTCGCCATAGTGTGATTGTCTCGTACACCAATCAGCTTGTTGTACTAAATATTGCTAACGGCGTATGGCCAAATGTTTCTGGGTGGAACTTACACTTTTGAACTTTGGCTGTGCAATATGTGCATCGATCTACACCGTGTATTCTGCTTGCGGCTGCATGCACTGGACTGTGACACCCGGATTGTGACAGTGCGGCACAAAAACAAAAACCATTATAGCCCTATTTAACACAAAGTGAATAGTATTTTGTATGTGGACACAGAGCCAGATAGTTTATCCATATCCAGTCTTCTATTTCCTCCTGTCTGACTGCTGAATGAGCAAAATGTGTCAGACAAATAATACAAATGGAGATACTGAGAGGTTAAATTGGAGAGTAAAGAGTGTGTGTCTGTATGCAATGGAAAAACATACTGTAGTCCGTAGGCCCTGATTTCCATAGCATGACTCACTGCTGCAGTCTAAAGTAAAGGGTCAGTTAAAAGTCTGAATGCAAAATTCAGTGACTGTATGTGACATAAATCATCCTTTTGCCAGGTGGACGGCTAGGAGCTGACAGCAAAGCCTATTAGGGCTCCACCAAACCGCAGGGCTGTTTTTTTTGTGTGTTTTTGTATGTGCTTTCATAGTTTCACATATGCATGCATGTGTTTGTGTGGTAAATATGTGCGTCCCATTAGGCTTGGGTATCGAGTATCGAGTATTGATTGGAACCGGGACTAGCTTTGCGATTTTCCCGGAATCGTTCAAAAGTTTAAATTTCGATTCCTAGTTTCGATTCACAGTCCGCCGACCGGAAGAAGAAACCGCTGAACCCCAACGAAGAAGCGTCCACCGGAAGTGTTGGCATAACCGAGCGGGTCGAACATGGATAGCGTGCGTCGGCGGTCCAAAGTGTGGCTTCACTTTTCTAAACAGAACGAAATCTCGGCAAAATGCAACATTTGCGACAAGATTGTTTCGTGCATAGGAGGGTGCACATCGAACATGATAAAGCACCTCCGAGTTCATGGAGTAGAAATAAATATGTGCCCCGCCTTTGACGCTCCGACCCCAGCCTGGCACCGCAGTGACTGCACTGCAGTCCGAATCCGGTAAGTAAAACAATACATATACAATAAATAATGTCTTGCACCAACATTGAGGCAGCTAACAAATTAGCCCACGTATTTTTTCATAGACAATTTACGACCTGAGATTGCGAACGTTAGCCAGGCTGGTGACTCCACGACTCTGTGTTCTGTGTTTTCTCCACAGCAGGAGATACTATCTGTCCAGAACGCTCACGCATCCTGCCTGAGAAGGCAGATATGGTCATTTTCCTAAACAAGAACTGTTTCTGATTTTATACTGTACCTGCTGCTAATCTGGACTGGGTTTTACAAGTTGTTTCTTATTGTTTATTTGCTATTCTGCACCAGGTTAGCCCATCAGTGGGAGCACGGTAACATGTTTAAGTACCTGCAGCATCATACACTCATGTGTAAATGTGTTTTCATGAGGTTTTCAAAAATAGAGCTCTCTTGAGGAAAGTGTACCCCTGTGAAAATATATTCATAATTTATAATATTTATATTCAAGTTCATAGATTTGATATTTATATTGTAGTTGAAAACAGCCCTGTGAGAAATTCATAGTAAAGTTCATAAAAAGTTCATAGAATTAAAATTGATGGAGAAGGTCAGACTATTTCCTTCAGAAAGACCATTGGTTAGCTAGCTCATTTAAAATATCCTAAACTTTTTTGACCCTGCCTCTTAAAAGAATTGGAATCGAGAATCGTTAGGAACCGGAATCGAAACAAGGAATCGAAATCGGAATCGGAATCGTTCAAATTAAAACGATACCCAACCCTACGTCCCATTATGTTTTTAAAATGGAAATAAAAACACATACACCATGGTGACAAATGAGGGAAAAATTTTGTATGTAAATGTTGTGCTTATTGAGGACTTATTTATTTGGAAAAGGCCTTGTTTCTTTAATGGCAGATGATGAAGAATTTTCAACAGATTGCCCTGGGATAACTCTGCTCTCTCTCTCTTAAATGTAGTCTACACGGACTGTTTAATATCTGCATAGCTGTATCAAACTCACTTAATGTCTCCTCTTTCTTTTTTTCTTTGAACAGGTTAAGTTGTGTGTGTGTGTGTGTGTGTGTGTGTGTGTGTGTGTGTCTGTGTGATAAATAACACAGCCTAGCTAGACTGCCTGCCATGCACAAGCCTGGATAAAAGTGCTGGCTCTCTTTTCACATTGTCTGAAATGAAACAGATATGGTGTTGCATGCTTCTGACAGCACCGAGCACTTAGCATGTTTTGTCTGTCAGAGTGTTGATAGCTGGAGGCCTGAGTCGAAGGGATGCCTGTAGTAATTTTTGGCTCCATAAAAACAGCTCAACAACTCTGACATATTATACATATCCTAAATTGCTTGCATGTTCCAGGGCTCCTGTTTTGTCTAAAAAGTGTCATGCTCTGCCTTTCATGATGTCATGATGTGCATTGAAGGGATGTAGTGTAGTGCTCACAACTCCTAATTCACATTCATTTACATTTCACAATGTGGCGGCGCCACCACCCACAGGGATATGCATTGGGGTGGGGTGTACTGTCAGCAGGGCAGCAGGCTATCCCCTGGCACCTTAGACTGGTTCTAGGGATGTGGAAGAGCGGGAGGGGGAACAGTAACAACTAGATATAGTTGGACTAAGCTCTATTCATAGCACTTGGTCTGGAACCAAACTCTTGGAGAGGAGCTGGACTCTCCTTTTTTTTCCCGGAGCGCTTGGCGGATGTGGAGATACCTCCGAGCCCCTGGCTGAGTGCCACTGTGTTGGAGAGAGAGAGATTGTCTTTATGTGCCTATGAGCAATGAATGCTCTGACAGTTGTTTGTCCTATGCACCAAACAGTAGTCTCTAGAGTATTTGGCCTTCTTAGGGTGTTTTCACACCTATAGTTTGTTTGCTTTGGTCCGAATCAGTTGATGAGTTTCACATCTGGAAAAATCCAAGCGTACCAAAATGCGTCATTACAACTTAAACGGCGGCTAGTTTGACGACGGAAATGCGAAAGACGGATGGGGAGCTTGACTGCTGTCTATTTCTATGAAAAAAACACTGCAAGCTGCTACAGTTTGCTGCTCTGCCGCATCATGCCAAGCACACCTGACTACAGGAGACATTAGCACAGACTTGTGGAGTATATATAGTTGGTGCAGTCGGTATGCTTGTTTAGTCCGCTTTTGGTCAGAATCAGAATCAGAATCAGAAAGGGCTTTATTGCCAAGTACGTTGCACATACAAGGAATTTGTCATGGTGTTGTTGGAGCATGTCACACATTCAAATATAAGAAGGATAAAAAGAATATAAACAATATAAGTATAAACATATACACACAGTATGTATTAATAACGATAAAATAAATTTAAATAAATAGTAAAATAAGTTAAACAGTAGTAAAAAGGAATGCTACAGCAGAGTAGGTACAGTGGCATGAGGAGCCAGAGGAGTAGTTTGGAGAGAGTCAGGGTGGTTTCCGGGCCTTGTTAATAAGGCTAGTGGCGGAGGGGAAAAAACTGTTTATGTGGTGTGAGGTTTTGGTCCTGATGGACCTCATCCTCCTGCCAGAGGGGAGTGGCTCAAAGAGCTTGTGTCCGGGGTAGGAGGGGTCAGCCACAATCTTTCCAGCACGCTTCAGAGTCCTGGTGGCGTATAGGTCCTGGAGCGGCGGCAGATTGCAGCCAATCACCTTCTCAGCTGACCTAATGACACGCTGCAGCCTGCCCTTGTCCTTGGCAGTGGCAGTGGCAGCAGCGTACCAGATGGTGATGGAGGATGTGAGGATGGACTCAATGATGGCTGTGTAGAAGTGCACCATTATTGTCTTTGGCAGGTTGAATTTCTTCAGCTGCCGCAGGAAGTACATCCTCTGTTGTGCTTTCTTCACGAGGGAGCTGATGTTCAGCTCCCACTTGAGGTCCTGGGAGATGGTAGTTCCCAGGAAGCGGAAAGACTCCACAGTGTTAATTGTGGAGCCAGAGAGGGTGATGGGGCAGGTGGGGTTGGGTTCTTTCTGAAGTCCACAACCATCTCCACTGTCTTTAGAGCGTTGAGCTCTAGATTGTTTTGGTTGCACCAGGTCACCAGGTGGTCAGCCTCCCACCTGTAGGCGGACTCGTCTCCATCAGAGATGAGTCCGATGAGGGAGGTGTCGTCCGCAAACTTCAGAAGCTTGACGGACTGGTGGCTGGAGGTGCAGCTGTTGGTGTACAGGGAGAAGAGCAGAGGAGAAAGAACGCAGCCCTGGGGCGATCCGGTGCTGATGGTCTGTGAGTCGGAGACGTGTTTCCCCAGCTTCACGTGCTGCTTCCTGTCAAACAGGAAGTCAGTGATCCACCTGCAGGTGGAGTCAGGCACGCCTAGCTGGGAGAGCTTCTCCTGAAGCAGAGCCGGGATGATGGTGTTGAAGGCAGAGCTGAAGTCCACAAACAGGATCCTAGCGTAGGTTCCTGCGGAGTCCAGGTGCCGGAGGATGTAGTGTAGGGCCAGGTTGACTGCATCATCTACAGACCTATTGGCTCTGTAGGCAAACTGCAGGGGGTCCAGGAGGGGTTCGGTGATGTCTTTGAGGTGTGAAAGCACAAGGCGCTCAAAGGACTTCATAACCACAGAGGTCAGGGCGACGGGTCTGAAGTCATTAAGTCCTGTGGTCCTTGGCTTCTTGGGGACAGGGATTATGGTTGAGGTCTTGAAGCAGGCTGGCACGTGACATGTCTCCAGCGAGGTGTTAAAAATGTCTGTGAACACTGGAGACAGCTGGTCAGCGCAGTGCTTCAAGCTGGATGGGGAGACAGCATCCGGTCCAGCAGCTTTCCTGGGGTTCTGTCTCCTAAAGAGTCCGTTGACGTCCCTCTCGTGAATGGAGAGAGTCGTCACTGAGGTGGGAGGGGGGGTGGACGTGGAGGGGACCTTTAAGGAGGGCATTGGTGGGGGGGGCCAGGACCCTGTTGAGGTGGGGGAGGTGGAGGTGATGCACAGTGGCTGTAGCTGTAGGGAGGTGTCGTGGGGGATGGTGTCAGGACTGTCCTTTTGTCTTTCAAATCGACAGTAGAACTCGTTCAGGTCGTTGGCTAGGTGTCGGTCATTGAAGGAGTGGGGGGTTTTAGGCTTGTAGTTGGTGATCTGCCTAAGTCCTTTCCAGACAGTCGCAGAGTCGTTAGCTGAGAACTGGCGTTGGAGCTTCTCAGAGTACCGATGTTTAGCCTCCTTCACTGCCTTGCTAAATTTGTACTTAGCAAGGCAGTGAAGGAGGCTAAACATCGGTACTCTGGTGCGCACCTGAGTGCAATCCGACCTCGAATCGCACCAACTATATATACTCCGCAAGTCTGAGCTAATGTCTCCTGTAGTCAGGTGTGTTAGGCAAACTGCGATGCGGCAGAGCAGCCAAACTGTAGCAGCTTCATTCACATGTCCGTGGTCAAACCAGCCGCTGCTAAAGTTGGAGACAGACAACGGCAGAGCAGAGCAAAGTCTCGTTAACCAGAGCAGACGTAGTAATGTCGCTTGCGAGACAATGTCTGATTATTTAATGAAATGAGCTGGTTTGACCATGGAGATGCAAGAAATATGCACTAGTCCACACAGGACGTTCTTCCTGTATTTACTTTCTTGCTCCCGCCCCAGACACATCTGACCAATAAGCGGAATGAATGTTCTTGTGTGATTTGTAATGATGCATTTTGGTTCGCTTGGATTTTTCCAGGTGTGAAACGAAACTGAACCAAGGGGAAATCGCTCCAAGTTTACAAACTTATCAACTGATTCAGCAAACAAAGCAACAACAAACTATAGGTGTGAAAACGCCCTTAGTCTCTGGGGTCCCTAGAAAGGATACTGCCTAAGGACTCTATAGCTCTGCTGGGGGACTTAAATGCTCACATGGGCAACAATAGAGAAACCTGGAGGGGGTGATTGGGAGGATTGTCCTGCTCGATCTGAACCTGAGTGGTGCTTTTTAATTGGACATATACATGCTAGTTATTAGGGCCGGATCTGAATATTTGAATATTTGTTCAATGGGTAGGTATTCAATTTTCAATTTTGGGATTCGAATATTTGTATGCAGGCTGAAATTCACTGTGGTGTTGGGATTAAGCTGCTAGCTAAATGTCCAATACAAGCAAGCAGTCTGATGTTTGTAGAGGTCTATATGGTTATACTGTATCTGCCTGGTGTCGTCGTCAGGTGATTTGATAAAGGTAAAGATAGTACAGCTGTGCATAATGCCAATATAGTGAGGCACCGACTGGCTGAGCATTCATTAACACACACTGCATTGGTCGCCACTCGTCAGACAGTCTGGCAAAAACGCAGGTCTTTCCATTTATTTTGAATGCCTGCAGCAAAAAATTAAGTCCGATTCAACTTTTGTTTCCTGCGGTGGACAATAATTTAACTCTAACTGGCTATCAGACTCATCAGTCCGTATCGCAGCGTGCATATCCCGTAACGGTACAGTAACAAGGAACATCACTGCCTCTATTGCTGCTAAAAAAAGTTGATGAAAAAAATCAATGTTTGTATAACAACAGGTGACTGTATCCTGCAAAACAAAGCAGTCGCTTCATCTCTTGTTTCTCTCTTTTTACGTGAAATAAAGCTGCCTTCAGGTGCGGTCAGAAAAGTTTGTTTCACAGCTTTGAATATTCGCTGTTGAAAAGCACCGAAGCTTCGAAGCTCAAAAAATGGTATTCGGTACAGCCTTACTAGTTATGGATTGGCCATGTTGAGCATAGGGTGAGTCATAAGTGTACTTGGTACCAGAACACTGTAGGCCAAAAAATTGGTGATTGACTTTGGCTTACATAAATCTGTTTAAATCAATTAGTGAATCAACAGACAGTTATTCTGAAACTATATATATTTCTATTCATTTTAGGTAATGAAGTTTTACATTCCATGGTGCAGCATGTACATACACCAATACTTATGCTGTGTAATCACAAGTTATGGAACACTTTCTGTAGTATAATGTACACAAAAGCCAGTGTATCTCTAATCAATCACAATCTTCTAATTTTCTTCGGCAGGTTCGGTTCCGACCTGCGGCCATTTGCTGCATGTCATACCCCCTCTCTCTCCCCTTCCATCTCTAAAGCTGTCTTGTCAGAAATAAAGGCCTAAAAATGCCACGAAAAAACAAAAACCAAAGATTAGTAGACCTATCGGCCACCATCCATTCCAGACAGAAAAGATAAATGAATGGGACAAAGTGTTTTAGGGCTTAACCTTTAGACTAATGAGTGTAAATAACAGGAGAAATATCTTCTCAAAGATTTAAAATTAGTAATGCAAAGACCCGATTATGGCATAACAGGGGCAGAGCTACGCTACTTATATGAGAACAATAAATTATAATTATCCTCCTACTAATGTGAAAGGGTGAATACAGTAGTACAGATTAAGTTCCCTACAAATTTATGCTTCTTCAAAAGTAGATCAGGTTTAATTGGAGTAGATTGGATTTGATTAACAAATTGCATGGCAAAATGTGATCATGTTCACTTTAATGGCTCGTTCTTGCAGGAGTGTAAGGTTTGTAAAGCCATGAGGATGTGCCTTGAGAGTACGACACAACCTTAAATATTTACTGTACAAACAGCGATACAGATTTTGAAATGAAAGAATCCTATAGAAAATGTTTTTTACAGGGCACATGCAAGTTTTTTAGTATGCTACAATGACTGAGTAAGCATTCCTACAAAGTGCAACTTTAATGTGACATTGTAAAAGGATGGGGAGGGTGTGTGGGGGGATCTGTGAGAAACAGGCTTTAAAATAAAAGTCTGCTTTTATATTGCTTTTTGTGTAACCCAGCAAAAGCCTTTCAACTACTGTGACATCATGCCGCATACATGTGAGCTAAATTGGCAATACAAAATACTATCACTTCTCCTCATACTCTATATCAAGAGCTTTCCCCCCTGATCTGCTGTTTTTTACTAGCTACACAACATTGAATACAAATTCATATGGTTTGCCATGCTTCCTTCACAGCCATTGGTGTACTACAGCGCAAATGGGAACCACATTTTTTTTATCTTTCTGTAGGACTCTGCTGTTGTTAATAAAAAGCTGTCTGAAATGATTATAACTTAACAAGGAAAGCTTGTAACGTGTTTGGATATATTTCTATGAGCCCTTTAAATGTCATGGTTGCAGCACACCCATGGCGCCCATTGCAGCACTGCTTACAGTATTTCACCTTAAACCATAAAACATGTGGAGGCAGTGAAAGCTCAGTAGACTTTTATTGTTAATATCACCAGGAAAGGAATTTATTCTGACAAATACGGAGAGATAGTAAATGCTCTGTAGTAGTATATAGCATAGGGTCTATGGGAAGGCAGGTTTCTACCTGCATACAGAGGTGTCCTGCTACCTTTTTTGACCAAAGGGAATGTAATCCTAAATTAGCAGCCTAGTATCTGTAGGAATTATGTCCATATTTGACAAATGTACACGTCACAATTTACGTCCAATGCCAATGTTAGGTAGGAGGTAGTGTGGCCTATATGTATCAAGGTGAATTGTTATTTCTTTTTTTTTAAAGATTGTTTTGGGCATTTCAGCCTTTAATGGAAAGGACAGCCATATATGAAAGGGGAGAGACAGGGGGAAGACATGCAGTTGTTATGGTTTCGGTATTTTGCTTTGCATTTTGTTCTATTTCTGTTGCCTCCTGTGCTGTATATTTGTTCTGTATGTATTCTGTGGACTGTGTTTATTTCATTGTGTATATTTTCTGTGTATTTCGTTGTGTATATTTCTGTTCCCTGTTTTGTATTATGTTCTGTTTCCTGTTTTATTTTGATAGTCTAGTTTCTGTCTTGTTGTGTTTTGTTTTACTTCCTGTGTTTTCCTGCCTTTTTTGATTATTCTGTCTCTCCTAATGTGTTTCACCTGCTGTGTCACCTGCCCCTCGTTACCTCGTTACCCAGTGTATTTAGTCCTTATGTTTCCTTTGTCTGTTGTCAGATTGTCTTGTGTTTTGCCCGTGACTTTGTGTCTGTGTCCTTGCCCTGTTAGTTTGTCCCTTTATCCTGTCAAGTGTGTTTTTGGAATCTTCCCTGCGTTCTTTTGTGAATTTTTCCCTGTTTTTCTAGTCTCTGTGCTGCCGCCTTTTGTTACCATTAAACCCTGGAGCTCAAACCTTCTACCTGCCTGCCTGCCTGCCCTTTCTCTGCATTTGGGTCCTATTATCCCCCGCCATTGTAACAGCAGTAAAATTGTCGAGTTCGGACTTGAACTCTGGACCTTCTGCGTCAAGGTATACACCTCTCTATAGGCACGCCTGCTCTACCAACTGAGCCAACCTGGCCACATGAATTGTTATTTTTGAGGGCAAGGTGGTGAATGGGCATGAGCATGTTCAATTATTGTGCAGGAGACCGGAGCTTGCATCCTGTCACAGATTTCCTTACCTTAATCATGTTATTTGCTATTAACACAATCTTTTCCAAATCTTAACCATACCATAGTTGCCATGCAAAGGTATCGAAAACATTGACATTGGATGCATTGGAAATAACGTCACTAAATGTAATCTGGGGTCTTGAAGAATCGTCCAACATTGTTTAATAAAATAATTTCATAAGACTAGCAGGGCTGTAATTTCTAATGTTTCGAAGCACAGAGACAATTTATGTTGGTAGGTTTCTGTGTACTTGTTTTACGTGTATTGTATGCACATAAACCAGATGGAGATGGCAAAAAACATATCAAGTGGAGTAGAAATGCTAGAAATGTGAAAAAAGACAATGTGTTTTTAGCTTAAACATTTTGCATAATTGCGGGGTGATTCAGAGATCATCCAATGTGTGCTAAAATCAGCGAGTATTTTTAATGTATACTGAAAAATGTTTGTCTAAGATTAAAGTGTAGATATGAGAATTTCTTACTGTGGTTTTCACTTTAAACGCTTCAATGACTCTTCCTCCGGATTCAGGCATTCAGGCCTGGTAGCAGAGGGAGTCCAGGAGACCATTTGAAATTCATGAAGGCATCTGTCAGTGGTACGCATGAGGTAATTGGTTCAATAATAAAAGAAGAACATGTCGCTCCTTGTCAGGTGGCATTGTGAATGTTGTTTCTGTTTGTGTGAACAATAATAAAAACGTTTGATGTTACTACATCATTGTCAAACCCAGTGTTCTCCCCAGACATTTAGTGATGACACCTTCTCACTTTCATTTGTCTTTTAATATTTCTTTGTGGCTGACTGCCACTGATATACAGGGAAATTCCCTAAGTTATTTGACAAATATCCATCACTCCATGAACCAATGAAATATTACTGAGAAACACATATTGTTTGGTTTGAGTGCAGAGTAAATTAAAGGGTCAGTTTACCTAAATCAGGTGGTTGATTTACTTGCCAAGGTTTTAAGATTCCTAATACTGAGACTTGTGCCACAATGGAGCTGATTGAGATTGTGACAATGTTGAACATTGTGGTGAAAAATGCCAATTATGATTTCTCAGAGACCAAGGTGACATACAGTATGGCAATTGCTTGTTTTTATCATAAACCCAAATATATTCAGTCTACTATCATATATGACAAAGAAATCGTCAAATCCTCACATTTGAAAGGTAAATATAAGAGAATATTTGGCATGTTGCTTGAAAAATAACTGAAATGATCAATTGGTTATCAAAATAGTTGCAAATCAATTTTCTGTTGAAGATTTTGGTACCCCAGATATTTTACCTGCTTAAAACTCTGCACAATAGCTTTGCCAAAAGTTGTTTTAGTCGTGCAACAGAAAACACAGATTGGACAGATAGTCTAGCTAGCTGTCTTGATTTACCCTGCAGAGATCTGAGGAGCAGTTGACGACAGCGGAATTTCCGGCGGCACCAAAGCAATCCCAGAAGTGGAACATCGTGGATAAAGACTAAGGACACTGTAATATCAAATTCAATTCAATTTCAAATCATAACAACAGTTATCTCAAGACACTTTAAAGATAGAGTAGGTCTAGACCACACACTATAATTTACAAAGACCCAATAATTCCCCCAAGAGCAAGCATTTAGTGCAACAGTAATAGTGTTCAAGTTGCATGTCTTCTAATCTTCCCTTCTCTTGTCACTTTGATTTGTCACTTAAAGGTTAAAAAGTCAAATACAATCTCACACCACTTCTAACACAATGAGGGATGACTCATGCATGCACAAAACATGTTCACACATACTCAAATCACACTCTCCTCAAAGATGCAAATGCCGATATGAATTTCAGCGTTTTTTCGTGATGTCATTGCACTGTAAGTGGATACAGTGATGAGAGCAGGCCTCTGCTTGTGAATTAATCTGATTCAGTTTAATACATGCCCAAATCTGTGGCTTTTGCATGCCACAAAAAGAAGGGATGTTTCTATGACTACACAGTGGCACAATCCTTTTTCAGAGCTCCCAACCAGATCTGTAATCTGAAATAAAAATTCTTCCATCAAAAACTCAACAATGCTCTTTCTCTATACAATCTATACATTGCCAATAACCTTTAAAGTGCCCATATTATGAAAAAATCACTTTTTCTGGGATTTGGGGTGCTATTTTGTGTCTCTGGTGCTTCCACACACATACAAACTTTGTAGAAATCCATCCATGCTGTTTAGAGTGAGATACGGTTCCTGAATGTGTCCTGTCTTCAGTCTCTGGGTGAGCTGGTCAAAATCGGCACGGCTTGTGACGTCACAAGCCGAAACGAGCAGGCTAACCGCAACCATTAGCTCGTAGCATTAGCGTTAGCATGCTAACGCTAGCATGCTACCTCGTTCTCAATA